>NC_088917.1:40210606-40513636 GCF_963576675.1 Euphorbia lathyris | reverse complement strand
AGGCTGACTTCTTTTCTTAAAAAAAGGTTTACACAGAGGCGCTAAGTAATTCTAAGACACAAGCTTAGTCAACTTGTGACTAAGTTTGTTTCTTTCGTTGAGTCAGGAGATAACACTTAGAGTCTATTCCTGAACTCAGCTTCTTAGTGCACTCAACTCAGCGTGAGTTTGTTACTTAGTCAGTTTTATAGCAAGCAATATGTAAAGGAGTTTAAGGGTTAGAAATATGTTACTCAGCAGACATATCCTGGTTCGGCCTCTCCGTCTACGTCCAGTCCCCGAAACTCGTCCGAGCTTTTTGAATTCTCTACTGAGCTCTTTAAAGGTAGAGCACAAAACCTTTTACAATAGAAGCTGAGTATACAAGAGTACCTTCCTCTATACCTCTACTCACTCCTATATCTACCGCTGAGTACTATAACCGAGTACTCAGCCTCTCCTTTCTATTCTTGACTGCTTCACTTAGTTGGTCAATTGTACACTGGGAGGAGGAGGATACTAAGTCACGCGTACTGGTCAGCTCAGTATTAAGCTTGGTAAAGCATTCTTGAAGTTCAGCAGAGGTGGCAAACTCAGCATTGCCAGGTGCACTTGATTTGGTCAGTTCTGCAGTTAACTTAGCAAAATGGCCTTGAAGCTCAGTAGAAGTTGCATATCCTGGATTCACTTCTGACGTTTGTTGGATTTTGCCTTCAATTGAGTTCAGATGGTTCACCATTGTGAGAACCAATTCAGTCAACTTTGTTATTTGGTCTTGCCTTGGTTGCTGAGTTTGAATGGTGGTCATAACACTTACTAGATCCTTGAGTCCTCTTAGTTCATTAAGAAGCTGAGTGATTCCAGGCAGTTGAGAGGACTCAGTATGAGAAGATATAGCAGTATCAGCTTGAGGAGGGTTCAATTCTTGAAACAAGGACTGAGCAGAGGCAATGATGCGTCGGCCTGACTCAGTGGCATTCAAGTAGGTGAATTGAGCCGCATTTGTCTCAGAGGCTGGAATTGAGCTTGAGGGTGGAGGAGTTGGCTGTTTGCCAGATTGATCACCTTGATTTGTGACTGGACTTTGATGCAGATTAGCTTCAGGAGCTGAGTTGTCAACGTGCTGAGTTGGAGGTGGAGTTTGGTTAATCATGTTGATCTGCTCATCCTGAGTGGGTGAAGTTAAAGCAGGATGTGTATCATCTTGAGCAGTTTTTGGATTCTCCGGAGTCTTGGCTTGTTCCTCAATATGAGTAACAGAGGCTTGGTTTTGCACAAGATCCGTTGGAGGAGACTCAAGCTCAGCATCATAAGAGAAATATTTGAACTGAATTTTGGACATTTCAGCATCAATATCTTGAGGAGGAGAGTCTGCAAGGAGATCAATAACTTGAGTTTTATGGGCTTTCTTCTTAAGCCGCTTGAACTTTGTTTCTTTACCAGGAGATGGGTCAGCATGAATGTTCTCCTCATCAGTATCAACTGTCTCTTCTACCATAGTTGGATGCTCATGTTGCTCAACATGATCCTCAACAGCAACATTTCCTTCTTCCTCAACTCTTTGCTCAACATCAGCAGGTTCTTCCTGCTCAGTATGGACGTCTTTCTCAACAAAAGTTTCTTTGTCAGCTTCCCTTTCTACTTCAACATTTGTTTTCTCAGTTGTTTGCTCAGTTTCTTTCTCAGCTTCCTTTTCTAGGTCAGTTCTATGACCTTTGGAAGATACAACCCAATCTAGGGGATCAGCTTCAACTGTCTTTAAGGTATTAACCTTCTTCCTTTTCATCAAAGGGGATTCCGGAGTTCCCTCTTCTTCATCCTCAGGCACTTCTGGCCTCTTTCTCTTCTCTACCGACTCAGCTTTCTCTTTAGCCTTGTCAGCTTTAACTTTTTCTTGAGACACTAGTCTCAATTTCTTTGGGACAGCATGGATGTCTTTGGAGCATGTTTCAATGGCCTTTCTCTTCTTCGTCTTCTTTTCCTTAGGTGACTCAGCAGGAGCCTCTACTTCTTTCTCAGGCTCATTTTCAGGCTCAATTTCTAGCTTAGCTTCATCATTTTCCTCAGCATCTACAACTTCTTCATATCCTTTCAATGGTTGATTGTACAATAGTCCAACCAGTAGAGCTGCTGTGATCTCACTTCCCAAAGTGTCAGTTTCATTGATTGTCTCAATCTGTTTGTCCTCAATGATCTTAGTGATCAGAGAACCTAGCCTGAGCTTCTTCCCACTGCGTTGAAGAGCCCCAACCAGAAAGACGGGCATGTTAAGTGGAGTGTAGGTCAACTATTTAAACTTTTTCGCAATTAGGGCAGACTTCTTTTTCTAAGGAAAAAGGTTTTAACAACGGCGCTGAGTAAACAGCAAGATACTGGCTTAGTCAACTGGTGACTAGGTCAGTTTCTTAGCTTGAGTCAGGAGATAGCACTTAGAGTCTATTCCTGAGCTCAGACGTTCAACGCGCACAACTCAACTTGACCTCTTTACTTGGTCAGTTTTTGGTTATTTTAAGCAAGCAATATAAATAAGGAGTTAAAGGTAAGAAATACTTCACTCAGCAGATTTATCCAGGTTCGGCTTCTTCTAAGCCTACGTCCTATCCCCGGAACACTTTCTGAGATTTCGAATCCTCTACTGAGCTCTTTAAAGGTAGAGCCTCAAACCTTTTACAATATCAGCAACTAAGTATGACAAGAGTACCTTCCTCTATACCTCTACTCAATCCTAATCTCTCGCTGAGTACTAAAACCGAGTACTCAGCCTCTCCTTTCTATCTCTAGAAATGATAAGTGTTTTGTCCTATACAAAGATTTACTAAGACACTTTAGATGATTGAAACAATCACTCTAGACTTTTACACAGATATAAGAATTGTAGTGTAAGATTTCGCTTTGCTTCTTTGCTTGCAGAACTTGTAGAAATTTGGTAAGCGTAATGGCTTGATCAAGTTCTGTATTGAGTGAAGCTTCTGATGGCTCTATTTATAGAGACGTCTGGGCATCGGTCATTTCGAATTTCGAAATAACCGTTGGAGGGAAACGGCTATATGTCGTTGTCATCCTGACTTGCTCAGAGCTCTCGGCCAATCAGAATTGTGTATCAGCTTTGCCCCTGACGTAATTTCTAGTCAGCAGGAAACTGGTCAGCCTCTCATACCAAGCACGTGGTGCTTGCTTGAGGCCGTACAGAGCCTTTTTGAGTTTGTAAACATGGTTTGGGAACTTAGGGTCCTCAAAACCTGGAGGTTGATTTACATAAACCTCCTCGTTTATAACTCCATTAAGAAATGCACTTTTGACATCCATTTGGAATAATTTAAAGTTCATGTAAGATGCATATGCACATAGAATTCTAATTGCCTCTAGCCTTGCCACTGGGGCAAAGGTCTCACCGTAGTCAATACCTTCTTGCTGACTGTAGCCCTGAGCTACAAGCCTTGCTTTGTTCCTGACTACGTTTCCTTGTTCATCCATCTTGTTCCTGAAGACCCATCTTGTTCCGATGGTCTTTTGACTCTTTGGATGAGGCACTAACTCCCATACATCCTTTCTTCTAAATTGATCGAGCTCCTCTTGCATTGCGATCATCCAGAATTCATCATACTCAGCTTCAGCGAAATTCTTCGGTTCTTGTACTGAGACGAAAGCAACATTGCTGAGGTACTTCCTGAGTTGATTCCTCGTCATCAGGGTATTCCCAGCAGAATCAAGGATTGCACTTTATGAGTGCCCTCTTGGAATCCTTATTTCTTTGGGTAGATTTATGTCTTGTGCTGTTTCTATTTCAACAATCTCTGCAGAAGTAGATGGGTCAGTAAAAGTAATCTTAGGTTCACTCTTACTCTTGGTCAGCCTTTTCGTGAATGACTCAGTAGCTGGTTCTTGGTCAGCGGTGGTTACTGAGTGTGGATCATCTTCGGTCAGCGGCTAGTATCTACTTGCAGGGTCAGTTTCGTCCAACTCTACATGTACTGACTCTTCTAAAACTTGAGTTCGCTTATTAAAAACTCTGTATGCTTTGCTGTTTGTTGAGTAGCCCAAAAAGATAGCCTCATCAGCTTTTGAATCAAACTTTGCTAAGCTATCTTTGGTATTTAAAATAAAACATCTACAGCCAAAGGCACGAAAGTATCCAATATTTGGCTTTCGTCCTTTCCAAAGTTCATAGGGGGTTTTCTTGAGTATAGGTCTAACTAGAGCCCTATTAAGAATATAGCATGCTGTGTTAACAGCCTCTCCCCAAAAATACTTTGGAAGCCTATGCTCATCCAGCATTGTCCTGGCTATTTCAACCAGAGTTCTGTTCTTCCTTTCTACAACCCCATTTTGCTGAGGTGTTCTAGGAGCAGAAAAATTGTGGTCAATACCGCTGGCTTCACAGAATTCAACAAACTTTTGGTTTTTGAATTCTCCACCGTTATCACTACGGATGTGAGCTAATTTTAGGTCTTTTTCATTTTCAATTTTTCTAACCAAATTTGAAAATGTCTTAAAGGTCTCATCCTTGCTGGTCAGCAAGATAACCCATGTATACCAAGAGAAGTCATCTACAATGACCAAGGAAAATCTTCTTCCACCCAGACTCAGCGGCTGGACTGGACCGAAGAGATCCAAGTGTAGTAACTCTAACGGACGTTTAGTTGAGACGATATTTTTGCTATGAAAAGATTGTTTGGTTTGTTTTCCAGCTTGGCAAGCGTGGCATAATTGATCTTTTTGAAATTTAAGTTCAGGCAGTCCCTCAACCAATTGCTTTCTTGCTAGTTTGGCCAGGAGGTCCATGCTTACATGACCAAGTCTCCTGTGCCATAGCCAGGAATTTTCTTCCTTTGATACTAAGCACACAGTTTTTGAAAACTTTTTCTCTAAATCTAGCATAAAGACATTATCTATTCGAGGGGCAGTTAATATTAACTCATTTGTTTTACCCTCGTATATTTTACATCCAGTAGCATCAAATATAACTTTTCTCCCATTGTCACATAGTTGAGCTACGCTGAGTAAGTTATATTTGAGTCCGCTGACTAGGGAGACAGATTCAATAGTAGGATTACCTCCGATGGTTCCTGACCCTACTATCTTACCCTTCTTGTTGTCTCCAAAACTTACGCTCCCTCCTCGTTTACGCTCAAACGTGATGAACTGAGTTTCATCACTCGTCATATGCTTTGAGCATGCGCTGTCAATATACCACATCTTTGACTTCTCGGCACATCTCAGGCTTACCTGCATTGTAACTAGTTACTTTTAGGTACCCAATTCTTTTTGGGTCCTGACTGGTTAGGTGCAACAGGTATAGCATCATATTTTAATTTATGGCGACATACATGGACAGTATGGCCATTCTTTCCACAGAAGTCACAACTGACCTTCTATTTAGGATGTTTCACTGACTTGTCAGCACCCCAGTGCTGAGCGTGCCAGCACACCTTAGTGGTGTGTCCTAACTTCCCACAAAAGTCACACTGGACTTTTCGCTGGGGATTCCATCTCTGCTTAGTACCTTGGTACTGAGTTCTCAGAGGACTGTTTCTTTTATTTGGAACATTTAGTTGGTTCTAGATAGTTGTGACGTCCTTACTCAGTTTCTTTGAAACTGACTGGACTTCAGAGACAGACTCATGTATGATCTTCATGTTATCATGCAGAGTTGTATTGTCCTGAAGAAGGTATCTGAGGTCACTCAGTTTGACCTCTTCCACTTCGTCACAGCGCCTGCTGAGTGCTCTAACTTTCTTATTACACTTCTTGACAAGTGTATAGAGATCACTCAGGGCATTAACCATATCGTTTCTGAGCTGGGGAAGAGAAATTACCTCATTTGATTGCTCCTCGTCATCTGATAGGTCAGCATGCTCAGAGACGCATGGCTCAGCAAGTTCGTCAGCCATGAAGCATATCTTCGCTGACTCGGTGGCCTCAGTTTCTGTAGATGAAGACTCATCGCTGTCGCTCCAAGTAGCCACCATTGCCTTCTTCCCACTTTTCTTGTCTTTCCTCAGCGTGGGGCAGATTGACTTAATATGGCCAGTTTGATGGCACTCAAAGCATGTAATGGGCTTTGAGCTGTCCTTTTTGTATTTGCTGTCACTTGAGTCAGCCTTATACTTATCAAACTTTTTGTAAGGCTTTTTAGAGTATTTGTCACTCTTCCTGAATAGCCTTTTCATCTTCCTTGTGAACATAGCCATCTCCTCATCGTCAGTTGAACTCCCGTCAGTGGAGTCAGCTTTCATGACAAGGGATTTCTTCTTCTTGCCTTCAGATTTTTCCTTCACCTCAAAGTTTTTCATGGATATCTCATGGGTCAGCAATGAACCGATGAGTTCATCATATTTGTAGGTGGTTAAATCCCGAGCTTCCTCAACTGCTGTCTTCTTTGCTTGCCAATCTTTAGGAAGACTCCTGAGTATCTTTTTGACTTGTTCTTCCTCAGTGAAGATTTTCCCAAGTCTCTTGAGCTCATTAATGATGTTGGTAAACCTTGCATTCATGTCTAAAATGCCCTCATCATTGTTCATCTCGAACAGCTCGTACAGTCTCATATGCTGATTCACCTTGGACTCCTTTACTTTATTTGTTCCCTCGTATGTGACTTCCAGCTTTCTCGAGATCTCTTGTGCCGACTCACAACCTGAGATTTTATTATATTCTGTAGCATCGAGCGCACAGTGAAGCATATTGATAGCCGAAGCATGGTTTTGGAGCTTCTTAAGATCATCCTCTGTCCATTTGGCCTCAGCTTTTACAACTGTTTGGCCAGCCACAACCTCGACAGGTACAAATGGGCCTTGGACTATAGATAGCCAGGCACTCATGTTTGTAGCCTGAATGAAGTTTTTCATCCTATTCTTCCAGAAGGTATAGTTTGACCCGAAGAATAGGGGAGGCCTAGTAATGGACAGCCCCTCAGGCAGTATTTGAGTTGTTTGGTTTCCAGGGAGAAACCGAGTGCTGTTTTCGCCCATGGTAGGGATCAGCTCAAGGTTGTTAGACCTTTTAAAGTGAGCTTTTAGAGCTCTGATACCACTTGTTGGTCCCTTGTAAGGTTGCAAGTATAGTTCCAAGGGGGGGTTAGGAACTATTTAAACTTTTTCGCAATTAGGGCAGACTTCTTTTTCTAAGGAAAAAGGTTTTAACAGCGGCGCTGAGTAAACAACAAGATACTGGCTTAGTCAACTGGTGACTAGGTCAATTTCTTAGCTTGAGTCAGGAGATAGCACTTAGAGTCTATTCCTGAGCTCAGATGTTCAACGCGCACAACTCAACTTGACCTCTTTACTTGGTCAGTTTTTGGTTATTTTAAGCAAGCAATATAAATAAGGAGTTAAAGGTAAGAAATACTTCACTCAGCAGATTTATCCAGGTTCGGCTTCTTCTAAGCCTACGTCCTGTCCCCGGAACACTTTCCGAGATTTCGAATCCTCTACTGAGCTCTTTAAAGGTAGAGCCTCAAACCTTTTACAATATCAGCAACTGAGTATGACAAGAGTACCTTCCTCTATACCTCTACTCAATCTTAATCTCTCGCTGAGTACTAAAACCGAGTACTCAGCCTCTCCTTTCTATCTCTAGAAATGATAAGTGTTTTGTCCTATACAAAGATTTGCTAAGACACTTTAGACGATTGAAACAATCACTCTAGACTTTTACACAGATATAAGAATTGTAGTGTAAGATTTCGCTTTGCTTCTTTGCTTCTTTGCTTGCAGAACTTGTAGAAATTTGGTCAGCGTAATGGCTTGATCAAGTTCTGTATTGAGTGAAGCTTCTGATGGCTCTATTTATAGAGACGTCTGGGCATCGATCATTTCGAATTTCGAAATAACCGTTGGAGGGAAACGGCTATATGTCGTTGTCATCCTGACTTGCTCAGAGCTCTCGGCCAATCAGAATTGTGTATCTTCTATCCTCGGTCAGCTCAGCAGACTGTCTCTCCTTTTATGGTAAAGTCAACTGGACAGCATACTGTGTCGTCTGAACTTTGCCCAAAGGGGAAATACTTTGTCTGGAAGTTTTGCTTTGCCAGCTGCTGTCTTGTACGCTTTGTCGAGACTACTCATCAGCTTCATCTTGAAGTTGTTCCCGAAGGTCTTCTAGATCCTTCCTTTTGCTGAGTTGCGTTTTGTTCAAAACGGCAATGTCTTGACATACGCGGGCCGAGTTGTACTGAGTTGTTTGACTTGGGCCTTGGCTTCCGTATTGGGCTTGGGCCTTTTAATCCTTATGTCTTATAACAGTTTTAACTCAACATTGAACAAACACATTAGTAGAATAAATCAAAGCATTTAAACTTAGTGTGTTTAGAATATGTATTTTAAATTATACTTAAACAATTTTGTCAAATCAAAATCATGTGGAACATGTAAATCTGAGTTGTCCTGGAGAAGATATCGGAGGTCACTCAGCTTGACCTCCTCAATCTCGTCGCAGCGCCTGCTGAGTGCCTTAATATTTTTGTTACACTTCTTAGTTAGTGTATATAAGTCACTCAGGGCATTTACCATTTCGTTTCTAAGAAAAAGTAAGGATGTTACCTCATTGTTGTTTTCCTCCTGCTCAGAATCTCCAGAGAGGTCAGCTTGCTCAGATTGAGATTGGTCAGCTCCATCATCTGCCATGAAGCATATGTTGGTTGTTTCATTTTGCTCAGCTTCAGATGATGTCGACTCATCACTATCACTCCACGTGGCCACCATTGCCTTTTTGCTTCCATTCTTATCTTTCTTCAGATTAGGACAGCTTGACTTAATATGCCCAGTTTGATGGCACTCATAACATGTGACGGGCTTGGAGCTGTCCTTTTTGTATCTGGTGTCACTGGACTCAGCTTTATATCTGTCTCCTCTCTTGTATGGCCGCTTACTATTTCTTTCATTTCTTCTGAACATCTTTTTCATTTTTCTAGTAAACATGGCCATTTCCTCATCATCAGTTGACTCAGCTTCTATGGAGTCAGCTTTCATCACTAGTGATTTCTGTTTCTTATCCTCAGATTTTTCTTTAGCTTCAAAGTTTTTCATGGAAATTTCATGAGTCAGCAAGGAACCGATCAGCTCATCCTATTTGTATGTGGTCAGGTCCTGAGCTTCCTCTACAGCTGTCTTCTTGGCTTGCCAGCTTTTGGGAAGACTTCGTAAGATCTTCTTCACTTGTTCTTCTTCAGTGAAATTCTTACCGAGTCTTTTAAGCTCATTTATTATGTTAGTGAACCTGGCATTCATTGCTGAGATGTCCTCATTGTCAGTCATCTCGAACAGCTCATACAATCGCATGTGTTGGTTCACTTTGGATTCCTTGACCTTGCTGGTGCCTTCATAGGTTACTTCCAACTTCTTCCAGATCTCCCGTGTTGACTCACAACCTGAAATCTTATTGTATTCTGCAGCGTCTAGAGCACAGTGAAGCATATTGATAGCCGAAGCATTATTTTGTAATTTTCTGAGGTCATGCTCTGTCCACTCAGTTTCACTCTTGATAACTTTCTCATTATTAACAGTTTTATAAGGTATATGTGGACCTTGAACTATTGCAAGCCATGCACTCATGTTTGTGGCTTGAATAAAGTTCTTCATCCTATTCTTCCAGAATGTATAATTAGATCCAAAGAATAAGGGAGGTCTAGTGATTGATAATCCCTCAGGGAGTATCTGTGTTGTTTGGTTTCCTGGGAGGAAACAAGTGCTATTCTCACCCATTTTTCGGGATCAGCTCAAGATTGTTAGATCTTTGAGTAGTGAGCTTAGGCTCTGATACCACTTGTTGGTCCCTAGTAATTAGTTCCAAGGGGGGGTTAGGAACTAATGTAACTTTTTCAGTTTTAATTATGCTGACTTAATGTTATTTTAAGAGTTTGAAACTCAGCGTGTTGGTCGGCACGAGCGATTGATTAGTCAGACAGTTTTAGTTCTATGCTGACTAAGACTGCTTGACTTGAGAGTTGGGAATTGACACTTGAAAGGTCAGCTTCCAACTTAGCACTCAGATTTACTCAGTTTCAGTTTTAACAATTTATAAGCTGAGTAAATACAACAAGCAACACATGCACACACACACACACACACATATATATATATATATATATATATATATATATATATATTGAGAGAAAGAGTTTAGAAGTTACTCAGCATGACTTATCCTGGTTCGGCCTCTCTGCCTACGTCCAGTCCCCAGTTCCTCCTGGGATTTTCAATCCAATACTGAGCTCTTTCAAGGTAGAGCACAAACCCTTTACAAGGCAGTGAGTATGCAAGAGTACGCCCTCTATTCGTCTACTCAGCTCCTACTAAGTACTACAACCCAGCACTTAGATTTTTCTACCACTGAATACTTACAACCAAGTACTCAGCTCAACACTCTCAATATTCCTATTGATTACACACTTGTTCTTTTTCAAGTAAAGAACACCTTAGATGATTACAAAACAATCAATCTAGCTGTTAGACGAGGTGCCGCGGCCTAATCTCCCGGGCGGACCGGGGGGTGGACAACCTCATGGCGACGTAAGCGGTGATTGGCGCCGAAAGCAACCAATCGTGGAATCAAGCTGCTCGGCAGGACCGGAGCTCGGAGATATGGAAGAGTCGCCACCCACGAATGGGAAAATGAACACCGATCCCTTGCGGGAGACCGGTGTGGGTTCGGGAAACTTAGGTACGAGCCGAGAAGGCTAGCTCCTTTCCGGAGAAAGGCTACTAGGCACCCCGACATTGCCCGGTTATGAACCACCGGCCTCCTACTCAGCATGTTAGGCGATAACGGACTAATCGTATACTTCTTTAAGTTTAAAATTCATTTGAAACCCTTTTCTTTCTCTTTTTAGAAACCATTTTGAGCATATGATATTGAAAAGCCACCTCAGTAAAGAATCATCCATTTATGTTTATACATACACAGAGAGGGAAGAAAGAAATGATTTATTTACAACCGTATTTAAATGTTATGTTGTGTGTTTATTCTACACTAACTTATTTCCCCAAAACGAGTTTTATTTACATGGTTCGCACCTTAATCGTCGTTGGAATGATTTAGGAGCGTTTTAAAACCTCGTTTGATGAAGCTTACCCGAATCGCCGTTGGAACGACTCGAGTATTTGAAAACGTTTGAGATAAAGAACCTTTTAATAAGAAAACGTGGTTAAACATACAAGTCAATTTCATTTTGTACAAATCCTTTAAGAAAATGATTCGAAAATCTATTATTTGCAAAGAAAACGATTTTAATTACAATGATCATTTAATCCGCCTTTGGAACGGATTAAGGTTTTAAAACGTGGTGTTTTGAAGACGATTTGGAATATTAACAAGAATGACTCTATTTATTTACATTAGAAAAAAAAACTCATTAGTTTAAATAATTCAATTGAAAACTCTCTTTTTGTGATTTATTTTCCCCACTTATTTAATGGACTCTCTAATTGTTATAATTACAACAATAAACTTATTTTAACTAATATTTACACTTAAATAAAGCCCATTTGAAATATGGACCCAAGAACGGGCTCAAAGGGTAAAGAAAATAATTTGTACATACGTATATACATTTAAATCAAAAATAGAATATAAAATAAGAGTTAATACAAAAGAAGCTATATGTATATATAAAAATAATAGGTACAATATATCTATACTTTGAAAATGTGAAAATAATAAGTAAATCCTATAACTAAGAAAATAATTCTTATCCAAAAATAATTTTATTCAATAATCACTAAAATAGCCCAATGTTCCAAAAACTATACATATACATAACTACTATAGTTTTAAATACCAAAAATACCATATGCTAATATATATTAATTATTTCTCAAAATACCAAATAACTAACATTTAAAACATAATCCAAATTAATAAAAAGGAATACATATATATAAAAATGGAATAAATAATAATATACAAATATTCTAGAATGATTATATATGCTAAAGTTCTAAAATAATTTGAAAAACATATATTACATAATTTATATATATGTACTAAGGATTAAAAGTTTAAAAGTTAAGAAAAAAGGACTGAAATGACATTTTTTACATTTTGGCAGATTTACCGACGGAAAATCCGTCGGTAAACAGCATTTAGTGACAGAATAGGCAAATTACAGCAGCACTCCTAAATGTTTCCAGATTTATTCAAAAGCTTTAAATTAAATCTAATTCAATCGTTTTGGGTTTCCGAACTACCAAAGATGGATCATAGTCGAAAACGGAAATTCCTAAACGACGTTTTTTATTTCAAAACATTATTTGGAAATTCCTTTTAAATTAAAAACTTGTAATTACAACGTTTTCGATACCCGAACTACCTTTTATCGGATCACGGTTCGTATTGGGACATCAAAACGAGGTTTTTTATTTTAAAACAAAACCGAATTTTATTTAACACGAAACGAAAATTAAATAAATACGCTAATTAAATAAAATGTGACAAAATAAATAAATGACTAAATGAATAAAAACTATAGCATAAAAATAGAAGAAGAGAATAAATTAAATAAAATAAAGAGTCTAGTCCTCGGATAATACCTTGAATTCGGTATCTGACAGTTGAAGCCGATTGATTCCACGAACCACGAGCTCCCGTTTTTTATAAAAAATTTAGTAAAAATTGAACTTAGGAAATTTAGAGATTTTCAATTTTTAGGGAAAAAAATGTTTTTTCCTAAAAAAATCAACTTCCTCTCTCTAGAAAAATATCTAGTGTGAGAAGCTCTCTAAGGATTCCTCCTCCCTTTCTCCTCTTTTTTTTTGCATGGGGATCCGTGCGTTTTATAGGCAAACGGGTCCCCGGACCAATGGGCGACGCCCAAAAGAAATTGGGCGTCGCCCATTGGGGTTGGGCGGCCGCCCAACCTAGTGTTGGGCGGTCGCCCAACAATCGTTGGGCGATCGCCCAACGGCGTTGGGCGAGCGTCCAACGCTAGGTTGGGCGCCCGCGCCCAACCTCCGTCGGGCGTTCGCCCGACGTGGTTGGGCGCCCGCCCGACGACCCTCGGGGCGTGCCTCGAGCCATTGGGCGTGCGCACCCCGCGGCCACTGAGCGCGCGTCCCGCGCCGCCGGACGCTCACACGTCGCGGCCGGCGAACGCGCGCTTCGCGCTACCGGTCACGTGCGCTCAGCGGCCCACGAGAGCGCGCCCCGTGCCACCGGACCCGGGCATTGCTCGGACGTCGAGAGCGTTCCACTTGCGGTGCATCCGACGAACGCCGAGCGCACGTCCCGTGCCGCCGAGCGGGCGTTCGACCATTGTCGTCCGCGTGCCGGATGCCGCTAAGCACCCGCGCCGTGCCGCTAATTTTCCTTCGCTTATTATTCTTTATATATTTTTTGTTTTTCAAAACTTTCGGAATCAATCACTTCAACCGTCTTGTTTTCAGGTTTTCGTCACAGGTCCTCCGACTCAGTGTCTACAGTTGCCCCTACTTTTCTATTTTGACAGTGATGTGTGTGTTTCGAAAACGTTTTTTTGCTAACGTAACACATGCAATGTAAAACATATAAAAGTAAAAGACACGTAAAGAGTAGGAGGGAGCATACCTGACCTTCGCGCTGCGCGCTCTGGTATCGTTCTCTGATTCCTTCCATCCTCGCCTCTGAATCGGCCGTCGGTGGATGTTTTTCTCTCGGAATCTAGCGTATGTTGACTATGGGTAAGAATGGCTCGAAAGCAACCTCGGTCGTGGACCGTAGGTAAGATGGCTAAAAAGCTACCTCGGTCGTGAACCGTAGGTAAGATGGCTAAAAAGCTACCTCGATCGTGAACCGTAGGTAAGATGGCTAAAAAGCTACCTCGGTCGTGAACCGTAGGTAAGATGGCTAAAAAGCTACCTCGGTCGTGAACCGTAGGTAAGATGGCTAAAAAGCTACATCGGTCGTGAACCGTAGGTAAGATGGCTAAAAAGCTACCTCAGTCGTGAACCGTAGGTAAGATGGCTAAAAAGCTACCTCGGTCGTGAACCGTAGGTAAGATGGCTAAAAAGCTACCTCGGTCGTGAACCGTAGGTAAGATGGCTAAAAAGCTACCTCGGTCGTGAACCGTAGGTAAGATGGCTAAAAAGCTACCTCGGTCGTGAACCGTAGGTAAGATGGCTAAAAAGCTACATCGGTCGTGAACCGTAGGTAAGATGGCTAAAAATCTACCTCGGTCGTGAACCGTAGGTAAGATGGCTAAAGAGCATAAAAGTTCTTTCTAACGATTCTGGATTCTTTTAAAACACCATTGTCTGGAGCTAGTGTCTCGGAGGTTTAATGGGAACGTGTTTTGGTCTGGAATGATATAGACTAACGAGTGTTTTTCTATTGACTGTCGTCTGTACTTTGACTGGTGTCACTGTTCTGTAAAAATTGGCTGTTGTCTGGAGTTCATATCTTGATAGTATTGGTTGCTGTCTGAGAGAAATGCAGGCTGAAACGGACTGCAAATCGGAGGTCTGTGCACCTAGTAATTAATTATTTACTTTTTACCTTTATGTCAAATCGTACTTTTTTCACTATTTACGGGAATGCCATTCCCTTTTCCTATATAAGGTGGTGGGGTTTCATTTCAACCCCACACCTTCTCTCTCCTCTTTCTCTCACTAGACTTCAATTTGGATTATTCTCGGGATGGATTTAGATGAATGGGATGGCACTAGAGGCATGGACGAGGTTTACGTAAACCTGGATAGAGTGGATACCTTTCACGACCCTACGACGCATTTGAGCAGGACACGCTGCAACGAGGTAAGTAATTTCTCACTTTTATTCGATTCGAACTCTAGGCTTTAGCATTCCTATATGAACATGATTTGCATGCTAACCCTTAGACTGCCTTAGAGGACTTTAGCTAGAAAACGTGAATTCCTTTATTTACAAGTAACACCTGTTTATTTTTGTAAGAATGCGCGCTATATGCATGTGAATAGTGACACTACGAATTTATGCATGCTAACAGTAAAAACGATGTGAATAGTGAAGACGTGAATAGTGCAAATGAATAGTAAAAACGTGAATAGTAAAGACTTAGCTAATGCACGTGAATAGTGAAAACGTGAATAGTGCACGTGGATAGTAAAACGTGAATAGTAAAAACTTAGCTAATACACGTGAATAGTGAAAACATGAATAGTAAAAACTTAGCTAATGCACGTGAATAGTGAACGTGAATAGTAAAAACTTAACTAATGCACGTGAATAGTAAAAAACGTGAATAGTGCACGTGAATAGTAAAAACTTAACTAATGCACGTGAATAGTAAAGCCTAATCTATGCTCCTCGTCACCGCAGACGATGGTGGATCAAAAAATTGACTAAACCTTACGTGAATGACCCTACATGAGAGATTTTTACAGAAAATTGGTCCTAACTGACCGGATGTCTCTAGGTTAGAAAATGAAAGAATACCTAGTCTTAACGCGTTCTTATCAATTGCATGCTTTAGGAGCTGTATTTAAATTTTCTTATCTTGTTCCTTTTTAGTTCATTGAGATTTCGGGGACCACCGCCGAGGTTCATTCGTGGTATGATAGGCTAGGCGCCGCGACGAGAGCCCGCGTGCGTGAGTTGGGCTTCGAGCCCTTTATTGCAGCGCTGCCCCGCACCAACGGGGTATGCGATCCTTTTGGCCTACGGGCCTTGTGTGAGCGGTGGGTTGATTCGACCCACACCTTCCACCTTTCCTTTGGGGAGATGACTATCTCGCCTCGAGATTTTTCGCTATTGACCGGATTGCGAGGGAGCAACACTCCTGTCCCTTTTCATTTTGGTATGATGCGACCGCGGGTCGACCCTGCTAGGCTTGCTGCTTTGATTGGACCGGGAGTTCGTCTATGCGCCAAGTCTACTCCGGCGAAGTTTGTTTCCACCGCGAGCCTCTTGAGTAGACGAGATTTTTGCGAGACTGACGATACCGACTTGGCGGTTCGTAGCTTCTTGGTATATGCTCTGAGTGAGACGATTTTCTGCACGAAGGGCGGGAAGGTACATGCGGGCCTCATTCAGGCGCTCAGCGATTTGGATGCAGCGGCTTCCTACGATTGGGCGGGGGCAGCCTTAGCCTTTCTTTACAAGTTTTTGGATCTGACTTGCCGGAAGCGCAAGGACTTCGGTGGTTATACCTTTGCTCTGCTGGTACGTGACGCCTTCTTGACTTATCCGTCTTATCTTCTTCGCATTTTTCACACTCCTAGTCCTCGTTTTTACCGCAGGTGTGGGCGTATGAGAGACACATCCTTCCCAGCCGGTCTCGATCTCGACCGAGAGTACTGAGGCCGCCTTTCATGACTCATTGGAGGGATTTTGACTTGAGCGCCGGGAGGAGTCGGACAGTGTCGCGGCTTCTGGATCGGATCGACTCGCTGACCCTCACACATGTAGATTTTGCCTAATCATGCTTGGTTTTTTGTTTGAGTCTTTCTGACTTTCTCTTTGTGCATTTGTTAGAGTAAGTTCCGATGGGACGACCTCGACTTCGGCCCTGGTTATACATATGTATCGATGATCCAGGAGCAGCAGTGTGTGCTCACCGGCCCCTGCATGCGGGCGTGGTATTTAGGGGATCGAGGCATCACCGGAGTTAGGGACGCTCACTGGACGCCGGGCGAGATCCCCGTCTCTATGTTCGCGATGCGGACCCTGCCACTATCGGTCATTCGTCGGGACCTGACCCGTCGGTATGTTGGTAGAGCGGTGTGGATTCACGACGGGGGCCATGAGCCTTACTTGTCTACTTTGCTGAGCGCGAGGGATGCCCCGACGGCGGCGATGGAGGTGGATCCGGTGGCGGATGTATTTTCGAGGGAGGCTGTCGCGGCAGTCTTTGGTCAAGAGGAGGTCCCGGTAAGTGATTCCATTCCCTTTTTATTTTACCCCTTTTATTCATGAGATGTTCAGAGGTTTTATGGTGTGTTTTGTTTGCAGGAGGGATCCTGGAGGAGTGCCCACTTATCTGATTTCTTCGACGGCACTCGGGCTCAGACGCCAGTGTGCGAGCAGCCCTACTATATTGGCGAGTCCTCCAGCGCTGCCCGACCGGAGAGGTCTTCCCTAGGCGTGCCTATACCAGACTATGGGAGAGATTATGCTACGATCTGCTATGACGAGTCCGGGGCACCTTACACGGGATTTGAGGCGGCCCCTCCTATCTTCTCCTCGAGGGTCCCGTTTGATCCCTCGGACGCTTCTCTGACCACGAGAGAGACTTGTACGGATTATGTGGGGCTGTCTGGTTATCTCCGAGACCGCCTTAGCTTACGCTGCACCGATCACCTGGTATGTATCATTACTGTACTTTAGTGTAGTGAAATGTATGCATGTATGTATGATTTATGTTTTTGCCTATGCTGCCTTTTATCTGTTCTTTTTTTTCTTTTTCTGTAGAGTGATCTGCATGCCCACGAGCGGAGACAGAGTGAGCTAGTGCGGGAAGCTGATGCCCGAGTTGGTCATATGTATCAAGAGAGGAACGACCACTGGTCGGGGATGATGCGATGGGAGACTGAGGGTCGCCTTGCCATCGAGGAGAGGGCGCGCGATGAGTCGATCGGACGCCTTGCTGCAGAGGAGAGAGCACGAGCTGCTGATGAGAGAGCACGAGTTTCTGATGAGAGAGCGCGAGTTTCTGATGAGAGAGCGCGTGCTGCCGAGGAGGCACTATCTGCGGAGCGGGCATCACACCTGAGAGATTTTGAGAACTATTGGGACTTCCCTCCGTATTAGGCTCGTTATGTATTGCTTTGTAGCTTTCTTTATTGCTTTGTAGCTTTTATTAGAGTTTTGTAGCTTTTATTAGGGTTTCTCCGATGTATAGCTGATGTATAGGGAGCGGGGTGGATAGTAGGTAGGCTTCTTGTGAAAAGTAGGACAAGAAATGTATAACCCGTGATTCATATTACCATGCATTCGGTAGATTATAATGATTCCAATCATTCTCGTCAAATGTATTCATGCCTCTATTTATTTACAAACAACAGAAATACTTAGTCTCTTATACATTGTTTTTGTAATTGCTCAAGTTATAACTATTGTTACCAGGACCCGCCTTTTGGTTTTCGGATCCCGGTGATTTTTCTCCTCCCCTTTTACTATCCCGGAATTTTTTAAATGAGTGCCCTTTCGGGTTTTCACCCATTGGGATTTCCCTTATTGTTGCATAGGTCGCCCTTTGCGGGTTTTCAACCCATCGGGAATTTTTCTTTATTTTTCTTTTTTTTTACGAAAAGTATTTCTTAAGCCTATCCAGGTTGGTAGGTTCGGAGAATTCCATGTCGTCCATTGTGGTTAACTTCACCGCTCCTTTGCTTATTATCTTTTTTACGGCGAATGGTCCTTCCCAGTTAGGCCTGAACTTCCCCCTCGGGTCGGTGTGCGTCACACGGATCTGTTTCAGCACCAAATCTCCTTCTTTGATAGGGCTGGTCTTGACTTTTTTATTGAAAGCCCGAGCCATCCTTCTTTGATATAACTGTACATGGTAAAGGGCTTCCATCCTTTTCTCATCAACTAAAGCCAACTGCTCATATCGCCTCTTCACCCATTCCGTCTCGGGAATTTCTTCTTCCACTGCGATTCTCAACGATCGCTTTTCGATCTCAATCGGCAGGACTGCTTCTGTTCCGTATACCAAGGAGAATGGCGTTGCCCCAGTCGAGGTTCTGATCATCGTGCGATAAGCCCACAATGCGAGTGGGAGGTGCTCATGCCAGTTCCGATGTGATTCCACCGTCTTTACGAGAATCCTTTTAAGGTTCTTATTAGCTGCTTCTACTGCCCCATTAGCTTGTGGACGGTACGGAGAAGATCTATGATGTTCAATGCCATATTCTCGGAAAAGATTCCTTACTTCCCCCTGAAACTGGACCCCGTTATCCATAATCATGTGATGAGGCACTCCAAACCTGGTGATTAAGTGTTTTTCAATGAACTTTCTCATCTGCTTGGATCCCAGTTTGCTAAACGACTCTGCTTCTACCCACTTGGTGAAATAATCGATGGCGACAGCAATAAACTTATGTCCATTTGAAGCGTTAGGCCTTACTTCGCCGATGATGTCGATGCCCCAGGCAGCGAATGGCCAAATAGGTGCTAACACATGTAATTCCATGGCCGGAAGATGACTGCAATCGCCGTGGATTTGACAATCGTGGCATTTCTTTGCATACTCGTTACAATCTCTTTCCATGGTGAGCCAATAGAAGCCTTGCCTAATAATTTTCTTAGCTAGTACTGCTCCCCCCATATGGGCTCCACAAATTCCTGAATGTACTGATTCCATTGCCTCGCGGGCTTCTCCCGCATCCAAGCATCTTAATTGTAATCCGTCAATGTGCCTTTTGTAAAGCAAGTCGTTATGGATAACGAACTGACGAGCTAGCCTTCTAATCACAGCTTGATCCCTAGGTTCTGACTCTGCCGGATATGTCCCATCTTTCATGAAGTTCATGATATCGAAATACCACGGTTTTTCATCTGCCCCTAACAGCATTACGTCTTCGTAGCACGGTTTGTGAGATCTTCTCAATACCAACGGTTTCAAAGCAAGGTTTCGGGGATTGTCCCAAACTGACACCAAAGTGGCTAAGGCATCCGCCGCTTGGTTCTGTGCTCGAGGAATATGATAGAAACGGCATTCTTTGAATCTTTGTGCCAACCCTTCTAGCTGATCGAGGTACGGACGTAGTCTTTCTTCTCTTACCTCCCAGTTTCCTTGTGCCTGTTCGATGATCAACTTCGAGTCACCCTAAATTTCGACATATGACGCTCCCAGTGCCGCTAATGACTCTAAACCATAAATGCATGCTTCATATTCGGCCATATTATTAGTGAGAGGGAAGGATAACTTCTTGGCCATCGGGATCCTTTCTCCTTCCGGTGAGGTAAGTAGTACTCCTACTCCGGCTCCATTCGAATTAACTGCTCCGTCGAAGAACATTTTCCACGGTATAACTTCGATTGCGTTCAAGTGCTCATCGGGGAAATCATAGCTTATCTCTTCTTCCTCTGCATTCAGGGGCTGGTTGGCCAGAAATTCTGCCATGGCCCTCCCTTTGATAACCTTCTTCGTCACATATTCAATGTCAAACTCGGACAAAAGTAACAACCATCTGGCTAACTTCCCCGTCAAGGATGGAGTTCGGTATAGATACTTCACGGGGTCCATCCGAGAAATAATGATCACTTTATACGATTGGAAATAGTGTCGCAATTTCTTTGTCAACCATACTACTGCCACATATGTCTTTTCGATCATGTTGTACTTGAGCTCGTACTCCAGGAACTTCTTACTCAAATAATACACCGCGTGCTCCACACCGGTGTCTCCCTCTTGAGCCAACATTGCCCCAATAGATCGCTCCTCAATCGCTACATAGAGGAGAAGCGGCTTTCCTAGTTTAGGCGGTCTCAGCACTGGCGGATTAGACAAATAGCTCCGGACGCTCTCCAAAGCTTGCTGACACTTATCATTCCAAACAGCGGGTTGGTCTTTCCTTAGCAACTTAAAGATTGGCTCGCAGATTGCGGTGAGTCTTGCTATGAACCGACTGATATACTGAACCTGCCCCAGAAACCCTTTCACTTCCTTCTCATTTCTCGGCGCCGGCATCTCCTGTATGGCCTTCACTTTATCAGGATCCACCTCGATTCCCTTATTTCCGATTACATAGCCTAAGATTTTCCCCGACGAAACGCCGAAAAAGCACTTCTTCGGGTTTAACCTTAGCTTGAATTCTGCAATTCGGGCCAAAAACTTCTCGAGCGCGGCAAAATGTCCTTCTCTTGTCTCTGATTTGACCATCATATCGTCCACATAGACTTCTACCTCCTTGTGTATCATATCATGGAACAGTGCTGTGGCCATTCTCTGATAAGTTGCCCCGGCATTTTTCAACCCAAACGGCATTACTCTGTAATAGTATGTCCCCCACTCAGTTGTGAACGAGGTTTTTGCTTTGTGCTTTTCGGCCATCTGAACTTGCATGTAGCCCATGAAACCATCCACATTCGTGTGTAATACACTTGACGCTGCACTGTCGATCAATACGTCGATATGAGGCAATGCGAACTCATCCTTGGGGCATGCCTTGTTAAGATCTCTGTAATCGACGCACATCCTCACTTTGTCGTCCTTCTTCGCAATTGGTACCACATTTGCGACCCAAGGGGGATAGTCGATCACTTCGATGAATCCTGCTTCTAACTGCTTCTTCACCTCCTCCCTGATCTTATCTGCCCATTCGGGTCTCATACGTCGGAGCTTCTGCTTTACGGGCTTTGCTTCGGGATAAGTTGGAATGCGGTGAGTTACGATAGATTGATCAATTCCAGGCATGTCTTCGTATGTCCAAGCGAATACAATTTCGTATTTTTTAATTATTCTCTCAAATTCTTTTCTCTCTTCAATAGTTAATGCTTGAGCAATTTGTATAAGTTTAGGATTTTCATCCGTACCAAGATTGAAAGTTGACATTTCTATCGTATTGATTTCAAATGTAGGCATGTTATATGAATGAGAATGCATGGAATGATCATGATCAACATCAAGCAAGTAAGCAAAATCAGAATTCATTTCATTGATAGCATGGGTGATTACATCATCTGATTCAAACAAAGCGGTAATACAATTTTCATCATCAGGGTTCTCGGGCTCCTCATGAACCTTGGAGGTACTGGGCTCGTCCACCGCTCTCGCAGTTGCTTCAATGGTGATGACTTGCTCCTCGACATTCAAATCCAGCATCATAATCTCCTCGACAAAGTAGCTCGCCTTTCCTTTGCCCCAGTCGGCAACATCATTGAAGATTTCGAACCCTGGCAGAATCTTCCCTTCTGTGCTAGTCCATGCCTCGGGGGTCCCTGAATACGCCTTCCCATGCCCCTCGTTCACGAAGTACTTCCTCAAGCCCACTTTTCCTTCGCCACTTGCGTTGGATGGACCTCCCTGCTCATATCCCAAACCCCTCCGGGTTTTCTCACTCTTAAAATCCGGAAATTCTGGCAACCCCTGATGGTGTGCTCCTAAGCCCATTCCTGGGATGAAACCTCCCTTCATCATCTTCACCACATCGGTGGTCATGCTTGATTCGTAAATCCCGGAGACTTGGAATCCGGAGAAAAGTTGAGGCTCAATTCCCAATGCTGCCACCGAGCTCAATTTCTCAGCTCTAATTGTCACTATCTCCTCCCCGAAGGGGAATTTAATCATTTGGTGGAGCGTGGAGGGCACACCTCCCAGCTTATGGAACCAAGGGCGTCCCAACAGTACAGCAAAGGTTACCGGTATATCCAGCACGGTGAACTCAGTTTCTTCTTCATGCGGCCCCACTTTCAACTTGGCCTTAAAGACTCCTTCAATATGCCTACGGCTATCATCATATGCTCTAATCACAGTTTCAGAGGCTGTCAAGTCTCCCCTCTCCACTCCCAACTTCGATAAGAGTTTCAACGGACAAACATTAATAGCCGATCCATCATCGACCATCACACAGCTAGTCTTCTTTCCGTTGATTTCCGCTCGGATATACAAAGGCTTATTGTGAGCCTTCCCCTCTTCTGGGAGATCCTCGTCAGTAAATGTGATTTCAGCCTTCTTTCGGGCCATAATTGCTCCCACTAGCGCTGCCGGCTCAGTATCGATGGAAATAACCAGATTCTGCAACTCTTTCATCAGGTTCTCACGATGGTACTTAAAATGGCATAAGACTTCCCAGACTGTGGACTTAGCTTGCGTCTTCTTCAACTGCTCAAGAACTTGGTCATCGGGCTTAGGAGCCGACCCTTCTCCAATCTCTGTTTCTATCATAGGTGCCTTCCCCTCGGCCACTCGCCCTGACCTTGTCATGACGGCGATTTCTGGCTCATCATCCGATTCATCCCAAATGTTAATAGGAACCCTCTGACTGGCATCTTCCTCGTCCGAAGAACTCTCCCAAATGTCCACAACCATTAAATCCATGACGTGAGGAACATTCGGATTCAAGTAAAAGGGATCCGACGATCCATACAAGGCCCAACCTATCAACTCATCATAATCCCGGAGGGACACTCTGCTCATCCTTCTGGCGGCCAACGGAATAGCACCTCGTTGTATGCACATAAGCTGCACCTTATCGCTCATTGTTTCATGACACTGCTCATAACGGTGCCTCCACCTCCTAGCATAGTCCACAAATGGTTCCTCGGGGAACTGCCTGATCCTATCCAGATCCTCCAGGGATCCCGTCCATGGAACATACATCTCATATCTTGCCACAAAGGCACTCCTGAGCGGTACCCAATGACCCATTTCCTCCTCTGATAGGCCTTGATGCCACAATAAGGCTTCACCCATCAAGGTTTCCGGAAAATGTTCATGCAACTCACATTGCGGAAATCCGGCGTCATACATATGATTGCGGAATAACCTCGCATGCTCCACAGGATCCTGGTATCCACCATACCTAGGCATTGCTAACACCGCATCAGGTGTTTGGTAAGACGGAGAATCAGGGGTTTGCTCTGCTAGCATCCATACTGTATACTCCTTGATAAATCTCTTCGTCATTGCTGCCCAATCGATCTTGACATACATTGGCAATGACATGTACCACATTAACGGTTCACCCATCAACGAATTGCAAAACAAGCTAGTGATCTCTTCCTTTTTAAAACCCAAAGGCGCCATAGCCGAAAAGTAGAAGTGAAGGTGCTCCATAGGGTCCTTGTTGCCATTATATTTGCTAACCCTCGGTAGCGGACGCTTGATAGGTCCAATCTGCATTGCGAAGCGCTCTGCGGCCCTGTCCTCGGCTCTTTGGTACTTTTCTAAGAATAAATCTGATAATTGATCCCAATCATGCTTGCAAGAGTCGGGTAATGAGTGGAACCATTCCAAAGGCTCGTCTATCAGCGAATGGTGAAACCACTGAGCAATCTCATCCACTCCGAAGGATTCGACAAACATATCGCGCATATATTCACGCAAGTGCACCTCGGGGTTTTCTCCACCACTAAACAGACCCAATTCTGGCACAATAGTCCGAGACGACCCTTCCCCGGTCTCTTCAGCACTATCTTCATCATACGGTGCTCCACCATCCGACCCTTCATCCATTAGTTCATCCTCTTGTTCTTCACTAAGGAAGGACACACACAGACCATTTCCCACATTATTCTTCTCATCGGAGTCCAACAACTCCTCTACGTTCTCCTCGAAGGATTCCATCACTACACATTCTGTCAAGCCAACTCCGATCATGCTCACCCTATGATTAGGCAATGGATTACGCCTAGTGGAAGGGTTCGCTGACGAAGGATCAGCTATCTTTTTCTCCTCGATTAAATCCTGGATTTCGTGTTTCAGCCTCTATCAATTCTCAATTGTATGCCCATAACTGCTATGGAATTCACAATACCCTCTAGCCTGTATCTGCGGAGTAGGTTGAGCTTTGTTATACGGGGTAAGGGCTTTCAACAATCCCTTTTTCTGCAGACGCTCGAAAACTTTCGCGTAGGTCTGATCGAACTTGGTGAACCGCCTCTTTTCAATAGCATTAAGATCAACCACTTTCACTGCTGCGGATTCCGTACTCGCGCTAGGCCCTCCGGCACTATACCCAGACTTCGTCCACTTGGTATAAGCTTTCTTCGGCTCCCCATCACCTTCGACAGTCAAGGCACAACTATACATCTGATTGAAATCCGTAAACGGCATATACCGCAACTCATTCTTGATATACGGCAACGTGTTGCCAACCACCATTCGGATCTGATCCTCCTCGAGCGGCTTTTGTTTCATCACTGCGGCCTTAGCCCTCCATCTTTTCACAAAATCGGAAAAGGATTCCCCAGCCTGCTGCTTAGTGCTCTCTAATTCTTTCAAAGTGACCTCCAGCATGGTGTTAAAGCTATACTGAGCGATGAACGACTTTGCTAATTCCTTCCAATCCCTCTTTGTTACCATCGGCAATGCATGAAACCATGTGAGGGCAGCCCCCTCTAGATAGGTGTTAAACAGCCCCAGGACTTGATCCTCAGTCAGGATCGTGTGCTTCATCACAGCAACATACTGATTCATGTGAGCGGTGGGATCTCCAGTTCCATCGAATTTTTTCATGTCGGGGAGACGAAATTTCAGAGGCAAAGCTGTTGCCGACAAACAATTCTTCAAGTTATAGAAGTCCTGATTTCCGAAACTTCCTCCACGCAAGTCCTGCACTTCCTGTGTGATGTGTTGCTTCCACTCCTCTTCCTTAGCTTTCTCCTTTTCCAGCTGTTTTTGGATATAATCCTGATAATCCTCCTCATTCCCAAAGCGAGGGCCATCGTTCACCTCATTCTCAGCACGCTTACTACCACTCTTGTTGTCCTTCAGTGCTAACTCAGCTAGCTGGGCCAAGATTGCGGCCAGCTGATCATTGATATTGTTCACAGAATTCTCCAATTCAGCCACTTTCTCGTCGGTCGCAGACATACTGACGGAAGACTGAGTATACCCAGACGAAGATGATTCAGAAGCCACAACTACTGATTCTGAAGTGTCTACTCGTAGCTGATCAAACTGTCTGACAAGCCGATTACTCTCGCGAAACCACAACCGCTTAATGATGACGTTTGCATGAACGATATCCATTAGTATGTATGCATGATTTTTATATGCATGATTCATGGTGTGTGCGTTTATTTATTTACGATTATAAGATAAGAAGAACAAACGTTAGTTCTATTTACATGTATCACAACATCTCTCTTCCACCCTTATTCCTCCACACACTCGTCGGTCCAGGTCTCTTTTCTAGGATTTTGGTTTTTGGCTCACATTGCGGTACAGGGGACGCGTGATACCGTCGATTATTGCGGAAAAGTAAATCACCCATCAGACAATACAGTTTGTTTTGACGTATCCACATTCAGTGACTAAGAAATCGACCAAGTCGGATTGTCCTTTCAGAATAACTCGTCTTTTGTCCTTTCGCGAGACGCATTAATTCGGGTTTTGACTCCCTTTGAGCGCATCTCAGTTTTTAGACGTGGTACGAGTTATTCTTCTAGTCCAATCGTTCATTATTGTCAATGATTCGTTCCCTTTTGTTCGCGTGGGTTCGTGTCTCGATTTTGGATTACAACGGGATCTTTTGGATCTATCGAGAGACGTAATCACGTGTTTATTTAGTGATGGAATCACTTTTGGATTTTATTTTAGGGAACGGACTCATCGCGTAACGTGTTTGTTCTTAGCGTCGAGGATTCGTTTGCTCATTTTGCTACGTGAAAAGATGGCGAGTCTTATTTTGAGCGCACGATAATCCTTCGGCTAATTACAACTCTTTGTTCCTCCCATTCCATGGGATATATCATCTCAGTGTGGTTATAGAAAATCAACGTTTCGTTGAATCACGTGTTTGTTCGAAGCGAGGATATCACCGTTTTCTTTCCTTTAGGCGCGAATTTAAGCAAACACGTATATCGGGCCATATTTCTTGCAATTTTGGTAACGGTCGAAATGATCGAGTCGTTAGTCAAAACCCGCAGTCTAGTCCATATGGCACAATTATATGGTTTGGCTTAATTCGGCTTCGAGATTTTAAACGGGGTATACTCTCGTTCGAGGCACGTATTCAACGGCATTGGTTTATTTTCTTTAACTACTCGCGGGATTAACATATATCGTAGATTCAGAATGATTTTGGTCGATTAGTTCATTTTTCTTTTCTTTTATTTTCTTAGTCACCTTTGCGGACACATCCATTTCTCTTAAGAACGACACGAGGCATAACGTAAAAGCTCGTCTTTTATTCGGAAGGGACGGGCTACTTGTGCGAAACTTTTTACGTTACGACAGGGTCGTTCAAGACAGAAATGTTCTTCGTTTTCGTTTCGTCGTGATCTCGTTTTATCCCAATTTATCTAAAGAATGTGAATAACGACTACTGTTAATATAGTCTTTTGTATCGAAACGTAACTATCCTTAACACCGAACCGATTCATACTAATACGTGCTTACGTCATAACGTATTTCCTGAACACGTGCCTTCGTCGGGACACCGAAAGGGACAAGGCGGGTCGCACATGTCCATTCATATGAGATGACTAAGTCGTCTTTAGTTCAAATCGTTTCGATGTTTTAGGGTAATTAGTATGTCGATTCATGAGTATATATTAACGCATCGTCTCATTTTCTTTACATAATTTAGGATTAGACACGTATCATGGCGGTTTGAAAACACGAACTGATTCATTTATCACATCAAAAATAGTAACGGGTAATCCTATGGAAACTTCTAAGGCTACTATATGCTGACACGACTGACCGCGGGACCTCATAGGACCGCACAGATTCGCCCCTAACGAATGGATGGGGACCCTCTGGCGCCTTACTGTAAGGGGGAACTTACGCTAGCCTCTTTCGAGCGACGAATGGACTCTCGCTAGAGGTTTCGTGGAAATTACCCAAAGGGTTTGCAATAATGCATATGTATGCATACGAAAAGAAGTAAAACGATCCGTCCCCGTTAAGGGCTTAATACACGCCTTCCGGAATCAAATTTCTCGCTTCCCCAGCAGAGTCGCCACTTGTTAGACGAGGTGCCGCGGCCTAATCTCCCGGGCGGATCGGGGGGTGGACAACCTCATGGCGACGTAAGCGGTGATTGGCGCCGAAAGCAACCAATCGTGGAATCAAGCTGCTCGGTAGGACCGGAGCTCGGAGATATGGAAGAGTCGCCACCCACGAATGGGAAAATGAACACCGATCCCTTGCGGGAGACCGGTGTGGGTTCGGGAAACTTAGGTACGAGCCGAGAAGGCTAGCTCCTTTCCGGAGAAAGGCTACTAGGCACCCCGACATCGCCCGGTTATGAACCACCGGCCTCCTACTCAGCATGTTAGGCGATAACGGACTAATCGTATACTTCTTTAAGTTTAAAATTCATTTGAAACCCTTTTCTTTCTCTTTTTAGAAACCATTTTGAGCATATGATATTGAAAAGCCACCTCAGTAAAGAATCACCCATTTATGTTTATACATACACAGAGAGGGAAGAAAGAAATGATTTATTTACAACCGTATTTAAATGTTATGTTGTGTGTTTATTCTACACTAACTTATTTCCCCAAAATGAGTTTTATTTACATGGTTCGCACCTTAATCGTCGTTGGAATGATTTAGGAGCGTTTTAAAACCTCGTTTGATGAAGCTTACCCGAATCGCCGTTGGAACGACTCGAGTATTTGAAAACGTTTGAGATAAAGAACCTTTTAATAAGAAAACGTGGTTAAACATACAAGTCAATTTCATTTTGTACAAATCCTTTAAGAAAATGATTCGAAAATCTATTATTTGCAAAGAAAACGATTTTAATTACAATGATCATTTAATCCGCCTTTGGAACGGATTAAGGTTTTAAAACGTGGTGTTTTGAAGACGATTTGGAATATTAACAAGAATGACTCTATTTATTTACATTAGAAAAAAAAACTCATTAGTTTAAATAATTCAATTGAAAACTCTCTTTTTGTGATTTATTTTCCCCACTTATTTAATGGACTCTCTAATTGTTATAATTACAACAATAAACTTATTTTAACTAATATTTACACTTAAATAAAGCCCATTTGAAATATGGACCCAAGAACGGGCTCAAAGGGTAAAGAAAATAATTTGTACATACGTATATACATTTAAATCAAAAATAGAATATAAAATAAGAGTTAATACAAAAGAAGCTATATGTATATATAAAAATAATAGGTACAATATATCTATACTTTGAAAATGTGAAAATAATAAGTAAATCCTATAACTAAGAAAATAATTCTTATCCAAAAATAATTTTATTCAATAATCACTAAAATAGCCCAATGTTCCAAAAACTATACATATACATAACTACTATAGTTTTAAATACCAAAAATACCATATGCTAATATATATTAATTATTTCTCAAAATACCAAATAACTAACATTTAAAACATAATCCAAATTAATAAAAAGGAATACATATATATAAAAATGGAATAAATAATAATATACAAATATTCTAGAATGATTATATATGCTAAAGTTCTAAAATAATTTGAAAAACATATATTACATAATTTATATATATGTACTAAGGATTAAAAGTTTAAAAGTTAAGAAAAAAGGACTGAAATGACATTTTTTACATTTTGGCAGATTTACCGACGGAAAATCCGTCGGTAAACAGCATTTAGTGACAGAATAGGCAAATTACAGCAGCACTCCTAAATGTTTCCAGATTTATTCAAAAGCTTTAAATTAAATCTAATTCAATCGTTTTGGGTTTCCGAACTACCAAAGATGGATCATAGTCGAAAACGGAAATTCCTAAACGACATTTTTTATTTCAAAACATTATTTGGAAATTCCTTTTAAATTAAAAACTTGTAATTACAACGTTTTCGATACCCGAACTACCTTTTATCGGATCACGGTTCGTATTGGGACATCAAAACGAGGTTTTTTATTTTAAAACAAAACCGAATTTTATTTAACACGAAACGAAAATTAAATAAATACGCTAATTAAATAAAATGTGACAAAATAAATAAATGACTAAATGAATAAAAACTATAGCATAAAAATAGAAGAAGAGAATAAATTAAATAAAATAAAGAGTCTAGTCCTCGGATAATACCTTGAATTCGGTATCTGACAGTTGAAGCCGATTGATTCCACGAACCACGAGCTCCCGTTTTTTATAAAAAATTTAGTAAAAATTGAACTTAGGAAATTTAGAGATTTTCAATTTTTAGGGAAAAAAATGTTTTTTCCTAAAAAAATCAACTTCCTCTCTCTAGAAAAATATCTAGTGTGAGAAGCTCTCTAAGGATTCCTCCTCCCTTTCTCCTCTTTTTTTTTGCATGGGGATCCGTGCGTTTTATAGGCAAACGGGTCCCCGGACCAATGGGCGACGCCCAAAAGAAATTGGGCGTCGCCCATTGGGGTTGGGCGGCCGCCCAACCTAGTGTTGGGCGGTCGCCCAACAATCGTTGGGCGATCGCCCAACGGCGTTGGGCGAGCGTCCAACGCTAGGTTGGGCGCCCGCGCCCAACCTCCGTCGGGCGTTCGCCCGACGTGGTTGGGCGCCCGCCCGACGACCCTCGGGGCGTGCCTCGAGCCATTGGGCGTGCGCACCCCGCGGCCACTGAGCGCGCGTCCCGCGCCGCCGGACGCTCACACGTCGCGGCCGGCGAACGCGCGCTTCGCGCTACCGGTCACGTGCGCTCAGCGGCCCACGAGAGCGCGCCCCGTGCCACCGGACCCGGGCATTGCTCGGACGTCGAGAGCGTTCCACTTGCGGTGCATCCGACGAACGCCGAGCGCACGTCCCGTGCCGCCGAGCGGGCGTTCGACCATTGTCGTCCGCGTGCCGGATGCCGCTAAGCACCCGCGCCGTGCCGCTAATTTTCCTTCGCTTATTATTCTTTATATATTTTTTGTTTTTCAAAACTTTCGGAATCAATCACTTCAACCGTCTTGTTTTCAGGTTTTCGTCACAGGTCCTCCGACTCAGTGTCTACAGTTGCCCCTACTTTTCTATTTTGACAGTGATGTGTGTGTTTCGAAAACGTTTTTTTGCTAACGTAACACATGCAATGTAAAACATATAAAAGTAAAAGACACGTAAAGAGTAGGAGGGAGCATACCTGACCTTCGCGCTGCGCGCTCTGGTATCGTTCTCTGATTCCTTCCATCCTCGCCTCTGAATCGGCCGTCGGTGGATGTTTTTCTCTCGGAATCTAGCGTATGTTGACTATGGGTAAGAATGGCTCGAAAGCAACCTCGGTCGTGGACCGTAGGTAAGATGGCTAAAAAGCTACCTCGGTCGTGAACCGTAGGTAAGATGGCTAAAAAGCTACCTCGATCGTGAACCGTAGGTAAGATGGCTAAAAAGCTACCTCGGTCGTGAACCGTAGGTAAGATGGCTAAAAAGCTACCTCGGTCGTGAACCGTAGGTAAGATGGCTAAAAAGCTACATCGGTCGTGAACCGTAGGTAAGATGGCTAAAAAGCTACCTCAGTCGTGAACCGTAGGTAAGATGGCTAAAAAGCTACCTCGGTCGTGAACCGTAGGTAAGATGGCTAAAAAGCTACCTCGGTCGTGAACCGTAGGTAAGATGGCTAAAAAGCTACCTCGGTCGTGAACCGTAGGTAAGATGGCTAAAAAGCTACCTCGGTCGTGAACCGTAGGTAAGATGGCTAAAAAGCTACATCGGTCGTGAACCGTAGGTAAGATGGCTAAAAATCTACCTCGGTCGTGAACCGTAGGTAAGATGGCTAAAGAGCATAAAAGTTCTTTCTAACGATTCTGGATTCTTTTAAAACACCATTGTCTGGAGCTAGTGTCTCGGAGGTTTAATGGGAACGTGTTTTGGTCTGGAATGATATAGACTAACGAGTGTTTTTCTATTGACTGTCGTCTGTACTTTGACTGGTGTCACTGTTCTGTAAAAATTGGCTGTTGTCTGGAGTTCATATCTTGATAGTATTGGTTGCTGTCTGAGAGAAATGCAGGCTGAAACGGACTGCAAATCGGAGGTCTGTGCACCTAGTAATTAATTATTTACTTTTTACCTTTATGTCAAATCGTACTTTTTTCACTATTTACGGGAATGCCATTCCCTTTTCCTATATAAGGTGGTGGGGTTTCATTTCAACCCCACACCTTCTCTCTCCTCTTTCTCTCACTAGACTTCAATTTGGATTATTCTCGGGATGGATTTAGATGAATGGGATGGCACTAGAGGCATGGACGAGGTTTACGTAAACCTGGATAGAGTGGATACCTTTCACGACCCTACGACGCATTTGAGCAGGACACGCTGCAACGAGGTAAGTAATTTCTCACTTTTATTCGATTCGAACTCTAGGCTTTAGCATTCCTATATGAACATGATTTGCATGCTAACCCTTAGACTGCCTTAGAGGACTTTAGCTAGAAAACGTGAATTCCTTTATTTACAAGTAACACCTGTTTATTTTTGTAAGAATGCGCGCTATATGCATGTGAATAGTGACACTACGAATTTATGCATGCTAACAGTAAAAACGATGTGAATAGTGAAGACGTGAATAGTGCAAATGAATAGTAAAAACGTGAATAGTAAAGACTTAGCTAATGCACGTGAATAGTGAAAACGTGAATAGTGCACGTGGATAGTAAAACGTGAATAGTAAAAACTTAGCTAATACACGTGAATAGTGAAAACATGAATAGTAAAAACTTAGCTAATGCACGTGAATAGTGAACGTGAATAGTAAAAACTTAACTAATGCACGTGAATAGTAAAAAACGTGAATAGTGCACGTGAATAGTAAAAACTTAACTAATGCACGTGAATAGTAAAGCCTAATCTATGCTCCTCGTCACCGCAGACGATGGTGGATCAAAAAATTGACTAAACCTTACGTGAATGACCCTACATGAGAGATTTTTACAGAAAATTGGTCCTAACTGACCGGATGTCTCTAGGTTAGAAAATGAAAGAATACCTAGTCTTAACGCGTTCTTATCAATTGCATGCTTTAGGAGCTGTATTTAAATTTTCTTATCTTGTTCCTTTTTAGTTCATTGAGATTTCGGGGACCACCGCCGAGGTTCATTCGTGGTATGATAGGCTAGGCGCCGCGACGAGAGCCCGCGTGCGTGAGTTGGGCTTCGAGCCCTTTATTGCAGCGCTGCCCCGCACCAACGGGGTATGCGATCCTTTTGGCCTACGGGCCTTGTGTGAGCGGTGGGTTGATTCGACCCACACCTTCCACCTTTCCTTTGGGGAGATGACTATCTCGCCTCGAGATTTTTCGCTATTGACCGGATTGCGAGGGAGCAACACTCCTGTCCCTTTTCATTTTGGTATGATGCGACCGCGGGTCGACCCTGCTAGGCTTGCTGCTTTGATTGGACCGGGAGTTCGTCTATGCGCCAAGTCTACTCCGGCGAAGTTTGTTTCCACCGCGAGCCTCTTGAGTAGACGAGATTTTTGCGAGACTGACGATACCGACTTGGCGGTTCGTAGCTTCTTGGTATATGCTCTGAGTGAGACGATTTTCTGCACGAAGGGCGGGAAGGTACATGCGGGCCTCATTCAGGCGCTCAGCGATTTGGATGCAGCGGCTTCCTACGATTGGGCGGGGGCAGCCTTAGCCTTTCTTTACAAGTTTTTGGATCTGACTTGCCGGAAGCGCAAGGACTTCGGTGGTTATACCTTTGCTCTGCTGGTACGTGACGCCTTCTTGACTTATCCGTCTTATCTTCTTCGCATTTTTCACACTCCTAGTCCTCGTTTTTACCGCAGGTGTGGGCGTATGAGAGACACATCCTTCCCAGCCGGTCTCGATCTCGACCGAGAGTACTGAGGCCGCCTTTCATGACTCATTGGAGGGATTTTGACTTGAGCGCCGGGAGGAGTCGGACAGTGTCGCGGCTTCTGGATCGGATCGACTCGCTGACCCTCACACATGTAGATTTTGCCTAATCATGCTTGGTTTTTTGTTTGAGTCTTTCTGACTTTCTCTTTGTGCATTTGTTAGAGTAAGTTCCGATGGGACGACCTCGACTTCGGCCCTGGTTATACATATGTATCGATGATCCAGGAGCAGCAGTGTGTGCTCACCGGCCCCTGCATGCGGGCGTGGTATTTAGGGGATCGAGGCATCACCGGAGTTAGGGACGCTCACTGGACGCCGGGCGAGATCCCCGTCTCTATGTTCGCGATGCGGACCCTGCCACTATCGGTCATTCGTCGGGACCTGACCCGTCGGTATGTTGGTAGAGCGGTGTGGATTCACGACGGGGGCCATGAGCCTTACTTGTCTACTTTGCTGAGCGCGAGGGATGCCCCGACGGCGGCGATGGAGGTGGATCCGGTGGCGGATGTATTTTCGAGGGAGGCTGTCGCGGCAGTCTTTGGTCAAGAGGAGGTCCCGGTAAGTGATTCCATTCCCTTTTTATTTTACCCCTTTTATTCATGAGATGTTCAGAGGTTTTATGGTGTGTTTTGTTTGCAGGAGGGATCCTGGAGGAGTGCCCACTTATCTGATTTCTTCGACGGCACTCGGGCTCAGACGCCAGTGTGCGAGCAGCCCTACTATATTGGCGAGTCCTCCAGCGCTGCCCGACCGGAGAGGTCTTCCCTAGGCGTGCCTATACCAGACTATGGGAGAGATTATGCTACGATCTGCTATGACGAGTCCGGGGCACCTTACACGGGATTTGAGGCGGCCCCTCCTATCTTCTCCTCGAGGGTCCCGTTTGATCCCTCGGACGCTTCTCTGACCACGAGAGAGACTTGTACGGATTATGTGGGGCTGTCTGGTTATCTCCGAGACCGCCTTAGCTTACGCTGCACCGATCACCTGGTATGTATCATTACTGTACTTTAGTGTAGTGAAATGTATGCATGTATGTATGATTTATGTTTTTGCCTATGCTGCCTTTTATCTGTTCTTTTTTTTCTTTTTCTGTAGAGTGATCTGCATGCCCACGAGCGGAGACAGAGTGAGCTAGTGCGGGAAGCTGATGCCCGAGTTGGTCATATGTATCAAGAGAGGAACGACCACTGGTCGGGGATGATGCGATGGGAGACTGAGGGTCGCCTTGCCATCGAGGAGAGGGCGCGCGATGAGTCGATCGGACGCCTTGCTGCAGAGGAGAGAGCACGAGCTGCTGATGAGAGAGCACGAGTTTCTGATGAGAGAGCGCGAGTTTCTGATGAGAGAGCGCGTGCTGCCGAGGAGGCACTATCTGCGGAGCGGGCATCACACCTGAGAGATTTTGAGAACTATTGGGACTTCCCTCCGTATTAGGCTCGTTATGTATTGCTTTGTAGCTTTCTTTATTGCTTTGTAGCTTTTATTAGAGTTTTGTAGCTTTTATTAGGGTTTCTCCGATGTATAGCTGATGTATAGGGAGCGGGGTGGATAGTAGGTAGGCTTCTTGTGAAAAGTAGGACAAGAAATGTATAACCCGTGATTCATATTACCATGCATTCGGTAGATTATAATGATTCCAATCATTCTCGTCAAATGTATTCATGCCTCTATTTATTTACAAACAACAGAAATACTTAGTCTCTTATACATTGTTTTTGTAATTGCTCAAGTTATAACTATTGTTACCAGGACCCGCCTTTTGGTTTTCGGATCCCGGTGATTTTTCTCCTCCCCTTTTACTATCCCGGAATTTTTTAAATGAGTGCCCTTTCGGGTTTTCACCCATTGGGATTTCCCTTATTGTTGCATAGGTCGCCCTTTGCGGGTTTTCAACCCATCGGGAATTTTTCTTTATTTTTCTTTTTTTTTACGAAAAGTATTTCTTAAGCCTATCCAGGTTGGTAGGTTCGGAGAATTCCATGTCGTCCATTGTGGTTAACTTCACCGCTCCTTTGCTTATTATCTTTTTTACGGCGAATGGTCCTTCCCAGTTAGGCCTGAACTTCCCCCTCGGGTCGGTGTGCGTCACACGGATCTGTTTCAGCACCAAATCTCCTTCTTTGATAGGGCTGGTCTTGACTTTTTTATTGAAAGCCCGAGCCATCCTTCTTTGATATAACTGTACATGGTAAAGGGCTTCCATCCTTTTCTCATCAACTAAAGCCAACTGCTCATATCGCCTCTTCACCCATTCCGTCTCGGGAATTTCTTCTTCCACTGCGATTCTCAACGATCGCTTTTCGATCTCAATCGGCAGGACTGCTTCTGTTCCGTATACCAAGGAGAATGGCGTTGCCCCAGTCGAGGTTCTGATCATCGTGCGATAAGCCCACAATGCGAGTGGGAGGTGCTCATGCCAGTTCCGATGTGATTCCACCGTCTTTACGAGAATCCTTTTAAGGTTCTTATTAGCTGCTTCTACTGCCCCATTAGCTTGTGGACGGTACGGAGAAGATCTATGATGTTCAATGCCATATTCTCGGAAAAGATTCCTTACTTCCCCCTGAAACTGGACCCCGTTATCCATAATCATGTGATGAGGCACTCCAAACCTGGTGATTAAGTGTTTTTCAATGAACTTTCTCATCTGCTTGGATCCCAGTTTGCTAAACGACTCTGCTTCTACCCACTTGGTGAAATAATCGATGGCGACAGCAATAAACTTATGTCCATTTGAAGCGTTAGGCCTTACTTCGCCGATGATGTCGATGCCCCAGGCAGCGAATGGCCAAATAGGTGCTAACACATGTAATTCCATGGCCGGAAGATGACTGCAATCGCCGTGGATTTGACAATCGTGGCATTTCTTTGCATACTCGTTACAATCTCTTTCCATGGTGAGCCAATAGAAGCCTTGCCTAATAATTTTCTTAGCTAGTACTGCTCCCCCCATATGGGCTCCACAAATTCCTGAATGTACTGATTCCATTGCCTCGCGGGCTTCTCCCGCATCCAAGCATCTTAATTGTAATCCGTCAATGTGCCTTTTGTAAAGCAAGTCGTTATGGATAACGAACTGACGAGCTAGCCTTCTAATCACAGCTTGATCCCTAGGTTCTGACTCTGCCGGATATGTCCCATCTTTCATGAAGTTCATGATATCGAAATACCACGGTTTTTCATCTGCCCCTAACAGCATTACGTCTTCGTAGCACGGTTTGTGAGATCTTCTCAATACCAACGGTTTCAAAGCAAGGTTTCGGGGATTGTCCCAAACTGACACCAAAGTGGCTAAGGCATCCGCCGCTTGGTTCTGTGCTCGAGGAATATGATAGAAACGGCATTCTTTGAATCTTTGTGCCAACCCTTCTAGCTGATCGAGGTACGGACGTAGTCTTTCTTCTCTTACCTCCCAGTTTCCTTGTGCCTGTTCGATGATCAACTTCGAGTCACCCTAAATTTCGACATATGACGCTCCCAGTGCCGCTAATGACTCTAAACCATAAATGCATGCTTCATATTCGGCCATATTATTAGTGAGAGGGAAGGATAACTTCTTGGCCATCGGGATCCTTTCTCCTTCCGGTGAGGTAAGTAGTACTCCTACTCCGGCTCCATTCGAATTAACTGCTCCGTCGAAGAACATTTTCCACGGTATAACTTCGATTGCGTTCAAGTGCTCATCGGGGAAATCATAGCTTATCTCTTCTTCCTCTGCATTCAGGGGCTGGTTGGCCAGAAATTCTGCCATGGCCCTCCCTTTGATAACCTTCTTCGTCACATATTCAATGTCAAACTCGGACAAAAGTAACAACCATCTGGCTAACTTCCCCGTCAAGGATGGAGTTCGGTATAGATACTTCACGGGGTCCATCCGAGAAATAATGATCACTTTATACGATTGGAAATAGTGTCGCAATTTCTTTGTCAACCATACTACTGCCACATATGTCTTTTCGATCATGTTGTACTTGAGCTCGTACTCCAGGAACTTCTTACTCAAATAATACACCGCGTGCTCCACACCGGTGTCTCCCTCTTGAGCCAACATTGCCCCAATAGATCGCTCCTCAATCGCTACATAGAGGAGAAGCGGCTTTCCTAGTTTAGGCGGTCTCAGCACTGGCGGATTAGACAAATAGCTCCGGACGCTCTCCAAAGCTTGCTGACACTTATCATTCCAAACAGCGGGTTGGTCTTTCCTTAGCAACTTAAAGATTGGCTCGCAGATTGCGGTGAGTCTTGCTATGAACCGACTGATATACTGAACCTGCCCCAGAAACCCTTTCACTTCCTTCTCATTTCTCGGCGCCGGCATCTCCTGTATGGCCTTCACTTTATCAGGATCCACCTCGATTCCCTTATTTCCGATTACATAGCCTAAGATTTTCCCCGACGAAACGCCGAAAAAGCACTTCTTCGGGTTTAACCTTAGCTTGAATTCTGCAATTCGGGCCAAAAACTTCTCGAGCGCGGCAAAATGTCCTTCTCTTGTCTCTGATTTGACCATCATATCGTCCACATAGACTTCTACCTCCTTGTGTATCATATCATGGAACAGTGCTGTGGCCATTCTCTGATAAGTTGCCCCGGCATTTTTCAACCCAAACGGCATTACTCTGTAATAGTATGTCCCCCACTCAGTTGTGAACGAGGTTTTTGCTTTGTGCTTTTCGGCCATCTGAACTTGCATGTAGCCCATGAAACCATCCACATTCGTGTGTAATACACTTGACGCTGCACTGTCGATCAATACGTCGATATGAGGCAATGCGAACTCATCCTTGGGGCATGCCTTGTTAAGATCTCTGTAATCGACGCACATCCTCACTTTGTCGTCCTTCTTCGCAATTGGTACCACATTTGCGACCCAAGGGGGATAGTCGATCACTTCGATGAATCCTGCTTCTAACTGCTTCTTCACCTCCTCCCTGATCTTATCTGCCCATTCGGGTCTCATACGTCGGAGCTTCTGCTTTACGGGCTTTGCTTCGGGATAAGTTGGAATGCGGTGAGTTACGATAGATTGATCAATTCCAGGCATGTCTTCGTATGTCCAAGCGAATACAATTTCGTATTTTTTAATTATTCTCTCAAATTCTTTTCTCTCTTCAATAGTTAATGCTTGAGCAATTTGTATAAGTTTAGGATTTTCATCCGTACCAAGATTGAAAGTTGACATTTCTATCGTATTGATTTCAAATGTAGGCATGTTATATGAATGAGAATGCATGGAATGATCATGATCAACATCAAGCAAGTAAGCAAAATCAGAATTCATTTCATTGATAGCATGGGTGATTACATCATCTGATTCAAACAAAGCGGTAATACAATTTTCATCATCAGGGTTCTCGGGCTCCTCATGAACCTTGGAGGTACTGGGCTCGTCCACCGCTCTCGCAGTTGCTTCAATGGTGATGACTTGCTCCTCGACATTCAAATCCAGCATCATAATCTCCTCGACAAAGTAGCTCGCCTTTCCTTTGCCCCAGTCGGCAACATCATTGAAGATTTCGAACCCTGGCAGAATCTTCCCTTCTGTGCTAGTCCATGCCTCGGGGGTCCCTGAATACGCCTTCCCATGCCCCTCGTTCACGAAGTACTTCCTCAAGCCCACTTTTCCTTCGCCACTTGCGTTGGATGGACCTCCCTGCTCATATCCCAAACCCCTCCGGGTTTTCTCACTCTTAAAATCCGGAAATTCTGGCAACCCCTGATGGTGTGCTCCTAAGCCCATTCCTGGGATGAAACCTCCCTTCATCATCTTCACCACATCGGTGGTCATGCTTGATTCGTAAATCCCGGAGACTTGGAATCCGGAGAAAAGTTGAGGCTCAATTCCCAATGCTGCCACCGAGCTCAATTTCTCAGCTCTAATTGTCACTATCTCCTCCCCGAAGGGGAATTTAATCATTTGGTGGAGCGTGGAGGGCACACCTCCCAGCTTATGGAACCAAGGGCGTCCCAACAGTACAGCAAAGGTTACCGGTATATCCAGCACGGTGAACTCAGTTTCTTCTTCATGCGGCCCCACTTTCAACTTGGCCTTAAAGACTCCTTCAATATGCCTACGGCTATCATCATATGCTCTAATCACAGTTTCAGAGGCTGTCAAGTCTCCCCTCTCCACTCCCAACTTCGATAAGAGTTTCAACGGACAAACATTAATAGCCGATCCATCATCGACCATCACACAGCTAGTCTTCTTTCCGTTGATTTCCGCTCGGATATACAAAGGCTTATTGTGAGCCTTCCCCTCTTCTGGGAGATCCTCGTCAGTAAATGTGATTTCAGCCTTCTTTCGGGCCATAATTGCTCCCACTAGCGCTGCCGGCTCAGTATCGATGGAAATAACCAGATTCTGCAACTCTTTCATCAGGTTCTCACGATGGTACTTAAAATGGCATAAGACTTCCCAGACTGTGGACTTAGCTTGCGTCTTCTTCAACTGCTCAAGAACTTGGTCATCGGGCTTAGGAGCCGACCCTTCTCCAATCTCTGTTTCTATCATAGGTGCCTTCCCCTCGGCCACTCGCCCTGACCTTGTCATGACGGCGATTTCTGGCTCATCATCCGATTCATCCCAAATGTTAATAGGAACCCTCTGACTGGCATCTTCCTCGTCCGAAGAACTCTCCCAAATGTCCACAACCATTAAATCCATGACGTGAGGAACATTCGGATTCAAGTAAAAGGGATCCGACGATCCATACAAGGCCCAACCTATCAACTCATCATAATCCCGGAGGGACACTCTGCTCATCCTTCTGGCGGCCAACGGAATAGCACCTCGTTGTATGCACATAAGCTGCACCTTATCGCTCATTGTTTCATGACACTGCTCATAACGGTGCCTCCACCTCCTAGCATAGTCCACAAATGGTTCCTCGGGGAACTGCCTGATCCTATCCAGATCCTCCAGGGATCCCGTCCATGGAACATACATCTCATATCTTGCCACAAAGGCACTCCTGAGCGGTACCCAATGACCCATTTCCTCCTCTGATAGGCCTTGATGCCACAATAAGGCTTCACCCATCAAGGTTTCCGGAAAATGTTCATGCAACTCACATTGCGGAAATCCGGCGTCATACATATGATTGCGGAATAACCTCGCATGCTCCACAGGATCCTGGTATCCACCATACCTAGGCATTGCTAACACCGCATCAGGTGTTTGGTAAGACGGAGAATCAGGGGTTTGCTCTGCTAGCATCCATACTGTATACTCCTTGATAAATCTCTTCGTCATTGCTGCCCAATCGATCTTGACATACATTGGCAATGACATGTACCACATTAACGGTTCACCCATCAACGAATTGCAAAACAAGCTAGTGATCTCTTCCTTTTTAAAACCCAAAGGCGCCATAGCCGAAAAGTAGAAGTGAAGGTGCTCCATAGGGTCCTTGTTGCCATTATATTTGCTAACCCTCGGTAGCGGACGCTTGATAGGTCCAATCTGCATTGCGAAGCGCTCTGCGGCCCTGTCCTCGGCTCTTTGGTACTTTTCTAAGAATAAATCTGATAATTGATCCCAATCATGCTTGCAAGAGTCGGGTAATGAGTGGAACCATTCCAAAGGCTCGTCTATCAGCGAATGGTGAAACCACTGAGCAATCTCATCCACTCCGAAGGATTCGACAAACATATCGCGCATATATTCACGCAAGTGCACCTCGGGGTTTTCTCCACCACTAAACAGACCCAATTCTGGCACAATAGTCCGAGACGACCCTTCCCCGGTCTCTTCAGCACTATCTTCATCATACGGTGCTCCACCATCCGACCCTTCATCCATTAGTTCATCCTCTTGTTCTTCACTAAGGAAGGACACACACAGACCATTTCCCACATTATTCTTCTCATCGGAGTCCAACAACTCCTCTACGTTCTCCTCGAAGGATTCCATCACTACACATTCTGTCAAGCCAACTCCGATCATGCTCACCCTATGATTAGGCAATGGATTACGCCTAGTGGAAGGGTTCGCTGACGAAGGATCAGCTATCTTTTTCTCCTCGATTAAATCCTGGATTTCGTGTTTCAGCCTCTATCAATTCTCAATTGTATGCCCATAACTGCTATGGAATTCACAATACCCTCTAGCCTGTATCTGCGGAGTAGGTTGAGCTTTGTTATACGGGGTAAGGGCTTTCAACAATCCCTTTTTCTGCAGACGCTCGAAAACTTTCGCGTAGGTCTGATCGAACTTGGTGAACCGCCTCTTTTCAATAGCATTAAGATCAACCACTTTCACTGCTGCGGATTCCGTACTCGCGCTAGGCCCTCCGGCACTATACCCAGACTTCGTCCACTTGGTATAAGCTTTCTTCGGCTCCCCATCACCTTCGACAGTCAAGGCACAACTATACATCTGATTGAAATCCGTAAACGGCATATACCGCAACTCATTCTTGATATACGGCAACGTGTTGCCAACCACCATTCGGATCTGATCCTCCTCGAGCGGCTTTTGTTTCATCACTGCGGCCTTAGCCCTCCATCTTTTCACAAAATCGGAAAAGGATTCCCCAGCCTGCTGCTTAGTGCTCTCTAATTCTTTCAAAGTGACCTCCAGCATGGTGTTAAAGCTATACTGAGCGATGAACGACTTTGCTAATTCCTTCCAATCCCTCTTTGTTACCATCGGCAATGCATGAAACCATGTGAGGGCAGCCCCCTCTAGATAGGTGTTAAACAGCCCCAGGACTTGATCCTCAGTCAGGATCGTGTGCTTCATCACAGCAACATACTGATTCATGTGAGCGGTGGGATCTCCAGTTCCATCGAATTTTTTCATGTCGGGGAGACGAAATTTCAGAGGCAAAGCTGTTGCCGACAAACAATTCTTCAAGTTATAGAAGTCCTGATTTCCGAAACTTCCTCCACGCAAGTCCTGCACTTCCTGTGTGATGTGTTGCTTCCACTCCTCTTCCTTAGCTTTCTCCTTTTCCAGCTGTTTTTGGATATAATCCTGATAATCCTCCTCATTCCCAAAGCGAGGGCCATCGTTCACCTCATTCTCAGCACGCTTACTACCACTCTTGTTGTCCTTCAGTGCTAACTCAGCTAGCTGGGCCAAGATTGCGGCCAGCTGATCATTGATATTGTTCACAGAATTCTCCAATTCAGCCACTTTCTCGTCGGTCGCAGACATACTGACGGAAGACTGAGTATACCCAGACGAAGATGATTCAGAAGCCACAACTACTGATTCTGAAGTGTCTACTCGTAGCTGATCAAACTGTCTGACAAGCCGATTACTCTCGCGAAACCACAACCGCTTAATGATGACGTTTGCATGAACGATATCCATTAGTATGTATGCATGATTTTTATATGCATGATTCATGGTGTGTGCGTTTATTTATTTACGATTATAAGATAAGAAGAACAAACGTTAGTTCTATTTACATGTATCACAACATCTCTCTTCCACCCTTATTCCTCCACACACTCGTCGGTCCAGGTCTCTTTTCTAGGATTTTGGTTTTTGGCTCACATTGCGGTACAGGGGACGCGTGATACCGTCGATTATTGCGGAAAAGTAAATCACCCATCAGACAATACAGTTTGTTTTGACGTATCCACATTCAGTGACTAAGAAATCGACCAAGTCGGATTGTCCTTTCAGAATAACTCGTCTTTTGTCCTTTCGCGAGACGCATTAATTCGGGTTTTGACTCCCTTTGAGCGCATCTCAGTTTTTAGACGTGGTACGAGTTATTCTTCTAGTCCAATCGTTCATTATTGTCAATGATTCGTTCCCTTTTGTTCGCGTGGGTTCGTGTCTCGATTTTGGATTACAACGGGATCTTTTGGATCTATCGAGAGACGTAATCACGTGTTTATTTAGTGATGGAATCACTTTTGGATTTTATTTTAGGGAACGGACTCATCGCGTAACGTGTTTGTTCTTAGCGTCGAGGATTCGTTTGCTCATTTTGCTACGTGAAAAGATGGCGAGTCTTATTTTGAGCGCACGATAATCCTTCGGCTAATTACAACTCTTTGTTCCTCCCATTCCATGGGATATATCATCTCAGTGTGGTTATAGAAAATCAACGTTTCGTTGAATCACGTGTTTGTTCGAAGCGAGGATATCACCGTTTTCTTTCCTTTAGGCGCGAATTTAAGCAAACACGTATATCGGGCCATATTTCTTGCAATTTTGGTAACGGTCGAAATGATCGAGTCGTTAGTCAAAACCCGCAGTCTAGTCCATATGGCACAATTATATGGTTTGGCTTAATTCGGCTTCGAGATTTTAAACGGGGTATACTCTCGTTCGAGGCACGTATTCAACGGCATTGGTTTATTTTCTTTAACTACTCGCGGGATTAACATATATCGTAGATTCAGAATGATTTTGGTCGATTAGTTCATTTTTCTTTTCTTTTATTTTCTTAGTCACCTTTGCGGACACATCCATTTCTCTTAAGAACGACACGAGGCATAACGTAAAAGCTCGTCTTTTATTCGGAAGGGACGGGCTACTTGTGCGAAACTTTTTACGTTACGACAGGGTCGTTCAAGACAGAAATGTTCTTCGTTTTCGTTTCGTCGTGATCTCGTTTTATCCCAATTTATCTAAAGAATGTGAATAACGACTACTGTTAATATAGTCTTTTGTATCGAAACGTAACTATCCTTAACACCGAACCGATTCATACTAATACGTGCTTACGTCATAACGTATTTCCTGAACACGTGCCTTCGTCGGGACACCGAAAGGGACAAGGCGGGTCGCACATGTCCATTCATATGAGATGACTAAGTCGTCTTTAGTTCAAATCGTTTCGATGTTTTAGGGTAATTAGTATGTCGATTCATGAGTATATATTAACGCATCGTCTCATTTTCTTTACATAATTTAGGATTAGACACGTATCATGGCGGTTTGAAAACACGAACTGATTCATTTATCACATCAAAAATAGTAACGGGTAATCCTATGGAAACTTCTAAGGCTACTATATGCTGACACGACTGACCGCGGGACCTCATAGGACCGCACAGATTCGCCCCTAACGAATGGATGGGGACCCTCTGGCGCCTTACTGTAAGGGGGAACTTACGCTAGCCTCTTTCGAGCGACGAATGGACTCTCGCTAGAGGTTTCGTGGAAATTACCCAAAGGGTTTGCAATAATGCATATGTATGCATACGAAAAGAAGTAAAACGATCCGTCCCCGTTAAGGGCTTAATACACGCCTTCCGGAATCAAATTTCTCGCTTCCCCAGCAGAGTCGCCACTTGTTAGACGAGGTGCCGCGGCCTAATCTCCCGGGCGGATCGGGGGGTGGACAACCTCATGGCGACGTAAGCGGTGATTGGCGCCGAAAGCAACCAATCGTGGAATCAAGCTGCTCGGTAGGACCGGAGCTCGGAGATATGGAAGAGTCGCCACCCACGAATGGGAAAATGAACACCGATCCCTTGCGGGAGACCGGTGTGGGTTCGGGAAACTTAGGTACGAGCCGAGAAGGCTAGCTCCTTTCCGGAGAAAGGCTACTAGGCACCCCGACATCGCCCGGTTATGAACCACCGGCCTCCTACTCAGCATGTTAGGCGATAACGGACTAATCGTATACTTCTTTAAGTTTAAAATTCATTTGAAACCCTTTTCTTTCTCTTTTTAGAAACCATTTTGAGCATATGATATTGAAAAGCCACCTCAGTAAAGAATCACCCATTTATGTTTATACATACACAGAGAGGGAAGAAAGAAATGATTTATTTACAACCGTATTTAAATGTTATGTTGTGTGTTTATTCTACACTAACTTATTTCCCCAAAATGAGTTTTATTTACATGGTTCGCACCTTAATCGTCGTTGGAATGATTTAGGAGCGTTTTAAAACCTCGTTTGATGAAGCTTACCCGAATCGCCGTTGGAACGACTCGAGTATTTGAAAACGTTTGAGATAAAGAACCTTTTAATAAGAAAACGTGGTTAAACATACAAGTCAATTTCATTTTGTACAAATCCTTTAAGAAAATGATTCGAAAATCTATTATTTGCAAAGAAAACGATTTTAATTACAATGATCCTTTAATCCGCCTTTGGAACGGATTAAGGTTTTAAAACGTGGTGTTTTGAAGACGATTTGGAATATTAACAAGAATGACTCTATTTATTTACATTAGAAAAAAAAACTCATTAGTTTAAATAATTCAATTGAAAACTCTCTTTTTGTGATTTATTTTCCCCACTTATTTAATGGACTCTCTAATTGTTATAATTACAACAATAAACTTATTTTAACTAATATTTACACTTAAATAAAGCCCATTTGAAATATGGACCCAAGAACGGGCTCAAAGGGTAAAGAAAATAATTTGTACATACGTATATACATTTAAATCAAAAATAGAATATAAAATAAGAGTTAATACAAAAGAAGCTATATGTATATATAAAAATAATAGGTACAATATATCTATACTTTGAAAATGTGAAAATAATAAGTAAATCCTATAACTAAGAAAATAATTCTTATCCAAAAATAATTTTATTCAATAATCACTAAAATAGCACAATGTTCCAAAAACTATACATATACATAACTACTATAATTTTAAATACCAAAAATACCATATGCTAATATATATTAATTATTTCTCAAAATACCAAATAACTAACATTTAAAACATAATCCAAATTAATAAAAAGGAATACATATATATAAAAATGGAATAAATAATAATATACAAATATTCTAGAATGATTATATATGCTAAAGTTCTAAAATAATTTGAAAAACATATATTACATAATTTATATATATGTACTAAGGATTAAAAGTTTAAAAGTTAAGAAAAAGGGACTGAAATGACATTTTTTACATTTTGGCAGATTTACCGACGGAAAATCCGTCGGTAAACAGCATTTAGTGACAGAATAGGCAAATTACAGCAGCACTCCTAAATGTTTCCAGATTTATTCAAAAGCTTTAAATTAAATCTAATTCAATCGTTTTGGGTTTCCGAACTACCAAAGATGGATCATAGTCGAAAACGGAAATTCCTAAACGACGTTTTTTATTTCAAAACATTATTTGGAAATTCCTTTTAAATTAAAAACTTGTAATTACAACGTTTTCGATACCCGAACTACCTTTTATCGGATCACGGTTCGTATTGGGACATCAAAACGAGGTTTTTTTATTTTAAAACAAAACCGAATTTTATTTAACACGAAACGAAAATTAAATAAATACGCTAATTAAATAAAATGTGACAAAATAAATAAATGACTAAATGAATAAAAACTATAGCATAAAAATAGAAGAAGAGAATAAATTAAATAAAATAAAGAGTCTAGTCCTCGGATAATACCTTGAATTCGGTATCTGACAGTTGAAGACGATTGATTCCACGAACCACGAGCTCCCGTTTTTTATAAAAAATTTAGTAAAAATTGAACTTAGGAAATTTAGAGATTTTCAATTTTTAGGGAAAAAAATGTTTTTTCCTAAAAAAATCAACTTCCTCTCTCTAGAAAAATATCTAGTGTGAGAAGCCCTCTAAGGATTCCTCCTCCCTTTCTCCTCTTTTTTTTTGCATGGGGATCCGTGCCTTTTATAGGCAAACGGGTCCCCGGACCAATGGGCGACGCCCAAAAGAAATTGGGCATCGCCCATTGGGGTTGGGCGGCCGCCCAACCTAGTGTTGGGCTACCGCCCAACCTTGTTGGGCGGCCGCCCAACAAGAGTTGGGCGGCCGCCCAACAATGTTGGGCGATCGCCCAACGGCGTTGGGCGAGCGCCCAACGCTAGGTTGGGCGCCCGCGCCCAACCTCCGTCGGGCGTTCGCCCGACGTGGTTGGGCGCCCGCCCGACGACCCTCGGGACGTGCCTCGAGCCATTGGGCGTGCGCACCCCGCGGCCACCGAGCGCGCGTCCCGCGCCGCCGGACGCTCGCACGTCGCGGCCGTCGAACGCGCGTTTCGCGCTACCGGGCACGTGCGCTCAGCGGCCCACGAGAGCGCGCCCCGTGCCACCGGACCCGGGCATTGCTCGGACGTCGAGAGCGTGCCACTTGCGGTGCGTCCGACGGACGCCGAGCGCACGTCCCGCGCCGCCGAGTGGGCGGTCGACCATTGTCGTCCGCGTGCCGGATGTCGCTAAGCACCCGCATCGTGCCGCTAATTTTCCTTCGCTTATTATTCTTTATATATTTTTTATTTTTCAAAACTTCCGGAATCAATCACTTCAACCGTCTTGTTTTCAGGTTTTCGTCACAGGTCCTCCGACTCAGTGTCTACACTAGCATTTACACAGAGAATAGAAAAGTTGGTGTAAGATCTTTTTGTATTTGAGTGCTTTCAAGATTTTCTCTCTTGTATTTTTCTTTTGATACTTCGGCAAATGATCCAAGAACTATCATTGTCATTTTATAGATGAATTTTGGAAGATTGGATCATTTGAGATGATTTAGCCGTTAAGTCCAAAACGGCTCTTTTAGCAGACAGCTTCTGGTCAGCTTCAGACTGTTCCGCCATTCACTTCCTCTGTTTTCTTCAGGCGTCAGGTTTTGTCTTCTTGCATCAGACTTGTCTTTTTGTGCCAGTTATCTTTTACCAATAATCCATAGACCCATGTTTCTTGGAATTAGTCTTCTGTGTATTTTCGAGGCTTCAATTATTGGTGCAGAAGATTGGCAGACTTTGTCCTTTAGTGAACGGATCTTTCATGCTGTCCTGACTGTTACTCAGCTTCATTCGTTATCTTCGAATGTTCAACTTTCATGCTGAGTTCCTTCTTAGTCAGCTTCGTTCTGTTTGTATAATTCTGAAGGAGTCTTCTAATTTAGCCAGCTTCGTTCTGGCAACTTTGAAGGAAGCTTCTGATGCTGAGTTCTACTTTACTCAGCTTCTATTCTTTCATGCTGAGTTCCGTTCCACTCAGCTTTGGCTTATGCTGACTTTTGACCTGTCTAATTTTATATATATATTTGCACTCAATATTGAACAAACACATTAGTACAATTAAATCAAAGCATTTAAATTTAATTGCCTCTTAATCATGGATGATTTTGTCAAATCAAAATCTTGTGGAAATGTGTTTCAACAGTTTGTTGGTCCCGTGTAATTAGTTCCAAGGGGGGGGATATGAACTAATGTAACTTTTTCGCTAATTTAATTATACTGACTTGATATTTTGATGAGTTTGTTAACTCAGCTTTTGGTCAGCACGGCCGATCTTAATGTAAGACAGCTTTGGTCGGATGTTGACTAAGGCTGTTTTACCGTGAGTTGGGAATTGACACTTTCTGTTGTCAGCTTCCAACTCAGCACTCTGATTTACTCAGTATCAGCTTAAATGATTTATATGCTGAGTAAATTCAATAGACAACACATGCATATATATATATATATATATATATATATATATATATATATATATATATATATATTGAGAGAGTTAGAAATTACTCAGTACGACTTATCCTGGTTCGGCCTCTCTGCCTACGTCCAGTCCCCAAAGTCCTCCGGGCTTTTATAATCCAATACTGAGCTCTTTAAAGGTAGAGCACAAACCGTTTACAAGGCAGTTGAATATGCAAGAGTACCATCCTGTATTCTTCTACTCAACTCCTACTAAGCACCATAACCCAGTACTTAGATTTCTCTACCACTGAATGTTTACAACCAAACACTCATCACAACACTCTCAATATCACGATTGATACAATTTGTTCTTTTTCAAATGAAGAACACTTTAGATGATTACAAACAATCAATCTAGCATTTACACATGAATAGAAAATGGGTGTAAGATCTCTTTCTTATTTTTGAGTGCTTTGAACTTGTATTTTTCTCTCTTGTATTTTTCTTGTTGTACTTCGGCAATGATCCAAGGATTTTGATTGTCTTTATATAGAGGAAAATCTGGAGTTGGATCATTTGAAATGATTTAGCCGTTAAGTCCAAAACGGCTCTTTTAGGAGACAGCTTCTGGTCAGCTTCAGGTTTTGCAGGCCAATCCTATCCTCTGATTTCTTCAGACGTCAGACTTGTCTTCTTCCTGCAGACGTTGTCTTTTTGTGGCAATTGTCTTTTAGCAATAATCTATTGACCCATGCATCTCGGAATGTGTCTTTTGCGTAATTTTGAGGATTCAATTATTGGTGCAGAAGGTTTGCAAAACTTGTCTCCTAGTGAACGGATCTCCAATGTTGTCCTGAAGATTACTCAGCTTCTACTTTGTTATTCGTTGTCTTTGTTTGTTGTCAACTCCTATGCTGAGTTCTCTTTTAATCAGTTTTGTTTTGCAAGACAACTTTTGAGAGGGCTTCTAATGCTGAGTTCCATTCCACTTAGCTTTATTGAACGTCAGGCTTCTATTATACTCAGCTTGTTCTTTGATCTCATGCTGACTTCGTCCTGTCTTACTTTTTTTATATCTTTTTGTATTTAAGTTTATACTCAACATTGAACAAACAGATTAGTACAATTAAATCAAAGCACTTAAATTTAATTGTCTGTTAATCATGGATGATTTTGTCAAATCAAAATCTTGTGGAAAGGTGTTTCAACAAACTCCCCCATTTTGATGTTGGCAAAATACATAATTATGGAACTCAGTTTTGAACTTTCCCATGATTGAATTATTTCTGAAATTACTCCCCCGTAAGGGTTGCATCTATTGTTCTAACTTAATTCTAAACTTTTCAAGATTGAATCAAATAGACTTAGACATGCTTATACTGACTTAGTTCAATTCTAGACTTTCCAAGATCTAGTTTAGATGAGTCTAGGTCAGTTTTCAGAAATGGTTAAATACTCAGTTTGACTCATGGATTGTTTTAGTGTTTTAATGTATACTGAGTATGTTTACTTTTACTTGTTTGTTCAATTTTGATAGATCAGCTTTTAGCACATAATATTAAGCACAGTATTCAGACAGTTTGGATAGAATGGTACTTATCATAGATTAACCTATTAAGCACACAAAATATCAAGCACAAAGTACATGCTAAGTCCTAAAGTATGACTAAGCTACTTTTTCTTCTTTAAGTTAACTTGAGCTTGATGCTCAGCTTGACACTTGTCTTTTCCTTTTTCTTTACTGCCTGATGCACCACCTGCGTGCTGAGTTCCATCTTGTCTTCTCTCCCCCATTTTGCCATCATCGGGTGGAGGAGGAATGAAGGTATCATTCCTAGCAGCAGCAGACAATGCGTTTGAATAACGCTTCAACCTCCTTGTACTCTCACTCAGGCCATCAATAACTGGAACACCATTATCTTGAATAGATCTAGGAACCCGTAGGGAGCCACTCAGTATGCTGATGAGATACTCATGAGATTTGCTGATCCAGGAGATGGACTCAGTTAGCTGGGCATAGGATTGGTGGTACATTTTGAGCACAACTGAGTTATAGAATTGGTGCTGAGCATTGGTGAAACGTACTAAGTGAAGGATGGCTTGCGAAAAGCTCAGAAGGGCATCAATATTGACGGGGTCAACATCCATCTTTTCCTTGTTTACATTTAGTAGACGCACAACTTCACTCAGTTGATCAATGGTACACTGAGAAGTGGAGGAAATCAATTCACGCGTGCAGTTCAGATCAGAGGTCAACTTTGAGAAGTATTGGTTCAACTCAGCAGAAGTGGCATATTCAGGATGAACCGTAGATCCAATATGGGCCAGGTCTGTGGGCAGCTTTGCAAAATAGTCTTTAAGCTCAGTAGAAGTAGCATACCCCGGATTTACCTCAGAGAGACTCTGGATTTTGCCTTCAAGTGAATTCATGTGGTTTACCATCATGAGCAGTAGTTCAGTCAGTTTGGCAATTGAGTCTTGCTTGGGTTGCTGTGTTTGAACTGTTGTCATAACACTTATGAGATCTTTGAGACCCCGAATCTCGTTGAGAAGTTGAGTAATGGATGAAATTTGAGGGGACTCAATATTAGCAGACCTAGCAGCATCAGCATTAGATGTGTTCAGATCCTGGAGAAGAGACTGAGTGGATGCAATAATCCTACGCCCAGACTCAGTAGCACTTAGATAGGCAAATTTACCACCAGGATTGGACTCAGAGGCAGGAATTGAAGTTGAACTTGATGGTGGTGGAGTTGGCTGCTTGTCAGTTTGGTTTGGTTGGTCAATTGTTGGACCTTGTGGTAGCTCAGTATGAGGAACTGAGTGCTCAACATTCTGTGTATTCTGAGTTTGAAGTGAAGGACTTATAGAGATGTTGACCTGCTCAATATGATGTGGAAGTTGAGCATAATGTTCCATAGTTTGCTCCCCATCTTGAGAAACTTGGACTTCGAGCTCTTGCTCGGCAGGATGTGGATGTTCAGAGATGTTGGCTTGTTCCTCAGTATGAGAAACAGAGGCTTGATTTTGTGCAGGTTCCTTAGGAGGAGACTCAGTATCATTGGAGAAGCATCGGAACTGGATGTCAGATAGATCAGTGATTGGGTCTCGAAGCGGAGAATCACCTAACAGATCAATAACAGGTGCTTTGTAGGCTTTCTTCTTTAGCATTTGAATGTCTTAGCTTTAGGAGGTGAAGGGTCAGCTTGAATATCGTCACTAGAGTCAGAAGAGGAGTTTTCCCTAAGCTCAGCATTGATTTCATCTTCTGCAATGTCATTTTCGGTGAGCTCAACATCAACTGTTTGATGTTCCATATTTGGATTCTCCTCTTACTCGGCATTATCCTCAGTTTGTGTTTGCTCAGCATGCTCTTCTTCCTCAATATCAAACTGAGTGCCATCATTTCTATGTTCTTCCTCTTCTTGCTCAATAGGGGTTTGTTCAAGGTCAATCCCAAGACTTTTGACGAAGTGTGATTTGGGAGTGACAACCCAGTCGAGGGGGTCAGCTTCAACAATTTTCAAAGCAGAACTTCTTCTTTTCTTCTGTAGAGGTTGATCTGGAGTTTCTTCACTCTCCTCTTCAGGCTCAACTTGCCCTTTTCGTTTTTCTGCTGACATAGGTGTAACCTGCGTTTGGTCAGCATCAACTTTCTTCCCCTTTGACATAGCTCGCATCTTCTTTGGGACAACATCAATGTCCTTTGAGCACGTTTCAAGTGCTTTTCTCTTCTTCTTTGTCTTGGGTGACTCAGCGGACTCATCAAGGACTTTCTTTCCTTTATTAGGTTCCGCCTCCTGTTCAGCATCATTTTCTTCCTCATTTTCCTCAACATCTTCTGCCTCCATCTTTGACTTCAAAGGCTGGTTGAACACTAGCCCAAACAGCAGAGCCGCTGTTATTTCAGTTCCCAAACTCTGAGACTCATTGATTGTTTCTATTTTCTGATCTTCGAGGATCTTAGTGATTAGGGAGCCCAACCTAAGTTTCTTACCTCCTCGTTGAAGTGCACCTACCAGAAACACATGCATATTGAGAGGGTTGTAGGTCAACATGTGCCATATGAAGCACTGCTCGAAGTTGGAGGCCGACGATACTGAGTTGAGCTTTGGGAAGATGAAGTTGGTCAATATGTAATGAGCCATCTTCTGATTTTGCCCCATACAGGTGCTAGGTATCTCTCCTTTGTGATTCTTCGGTTTGCAGAATTCTTTGACATGGTCAAGCTTTTCTTTGGTTGTCCTAAACTCTTTCCCTTCTTTTGGCAGGTTGAGTAAGGTTGCTAAGTAAGATGGAGTGACTGTTATCTTGTGGCCCTTGACAGAAGTTTCCAAGTAGTCAGCATCTTCATCGTCAACATGAAGATTGGAGTAAAATTCCCTAACTAACCTAGGATAGGTTTTCCCAAAAAGAGAAAAGAGTCCTGCCCATTCATTCTTCTCAATCCACTCACAGAAGGGTTTTTCAGCGGTGATGAAGCTGGGAGAGAACCACCTACATTTAAGAACTTCAAGGTTGTTGACGTTCTTGTGGACCTTGACCATAGTCCTTTCCTTGGGCTGCTTGTTCTTCGTTGGCTCCTTCTTCTTTGAAGAGCTTGCTGGGTCAGCTTGAGAGTTTTTGTTCGGAGTTTGGTCAAGCAGAGGAGGAGATTTGGGATTTTCATCGAAGTGATTTCTGTCGGAATCACCATCGGAGACATTTTGAGGGTTCGACATTTTCTTCTCAGAAATTTTCGAAGAATTTTGGAATTTAGAGAGAGAGAGAGATTCGAATGCTAAAGGTTTCAATCGTAGAGAGGATTAAGTGGGAAGTCTTCCACTATTTATAAGAATTTAAATCGACCCTATGCTTTGAACTAGCCGTTTTTCCTTGGGTTAATCAATCGATAGATTCTGTCATTTATGACACGTTCGGCGCATGGGTTTTGCCATTATTGCTTACGTTATCCTAGGTGCTATTTATTACACGTGTTAGCATTTAATGGTCCAAGTGGGCTTTAACTCAGTTTTGCAAGAATGCGAAGCGTTTGTGATACTGAGTATCTAGTTCTACGTAAATGAATGTCTTATCTCTTAGTAACATAGCATAAGATAATTACTCAACATGTACATTTACTCAACATGGGGTGATTTTCTACATTTTAAGCTCAGCATGTAGTGGTTTCTAATATGGAGTTCACTCAGCATGGTAATCACTCAACATTCAATTTTTCACATAGAGTTATTGAAGAGGATTAGACATACCGATAGCTTCCCTTAGTATGTTGAATTGTTCATGAGCCAAGGGCTTGGTGAAGATATCTGCAAGCTGTTCATCTGTTGGTACATAGGTCAGCTTGATCTCACCCTTTAGTACGTGATCTCTGATGAAGTGATGCCTTATGCTGACATGCTTCATCCTGCTGTGTTGGAATGGATTCTTGGACAGATCAATGGCACTCTTGTTGTCACATTTGATCTCTATTGTTTCGGTTTTTACTCCATAATCTTCAAGTTGTTGCTTAATCCATAAGACTTGGGCAACACAGCTTCCAGCAGCAACGTACTCAGCTTCAGTTGTAGATAAGACAACTGATGACTACTTCTTGCTGAACCAAGATACTAGACAGCTTCCAAGGAAATGACATCCTCCTGAAGTACTCTTACGTTCTAGCTTATCTCGTCCATAGTCAGCATCAGTATATCCAATGAGTGTGAAGTCATTTGAGGTTGGATACTATAAACCTGCATCAACTGAGCTCTGCAAATATCTAAAAATTCTTTTGGCAGCTATAAGGTGAGATTCCCTGGGGTCAGCTTGATATCTTGCACAATAACATACTGAGTACTGGCTATCAGGTTTACTAGCAGTGAGATAAAGTAAAAAGCCTATCATACCTCGATATAACTTGCTATTTACTGACTTACTTTTCTCATCTTTGCATAGGACAGTATCAGTACCCATTGGGGTTGATATGGGCTTGCAGTCTTCCATATCAAATTTCCTTAACATCTCTTTGGTGTACTTAGACTGACTAATAAAGATGCCGTTCTTACCTTGCTTGATTTGAAGTCCAAGGAAGAAGTCGAGTTCTCCCATCATAGACATTTCGAACTCAGTTTGCACCTGTTTACTAAATTCTTTGCACAAAGATTCATCAGTAGCACCAAAGATTATATCATCTACATATATTTGTGCAAGTAGGGTATGTTTACCCTTTTTCTTAATGAACAAGGTTGTGTCAGCTTTTCCTCTGATATAGTTACTGGTCAGCAGGAAGTTGGTCAACCTCTCATACCAAGCTCTTGGAGCTTGCTTTAGGCCATACAGGGCCTTCTTGAGTTTATAAACGTGGTTTGGAAATTTTGGATCTTCAAACCCAGGAGGTTGGTTAACATATACCTCTTCGTTTATAAAGCCATTTAGAAATGCACTTTTAACATCCATTTGATATAATTTAAAGTTCATAAAACTGGCATAGGCACACAATATACGTATAGCTTCTAGCCTAGCAACTGGTGGAAAAGTTTCACCATAGTCAATACCCTCTTGCTGACTATAGCCTTGAGCTACAAGTCGAGCCTTGTTTCTGACTACATTTCCATGCTCATCTAGTTTGTTTCTAAAGACCCACTTAGTTCCTATGGACTTTTGATTTCTAGGCTTAGGTATTAAATCCCATACCTCATTTCTTGTGAATTGGTCGAGCTCTTCTTGCATAGCATTGATCCAATATTCATCGTGCTCAGTGTCAGCAAAGTTCTTTGGTTCATGTACTGATACAAAAGCAACGTTGCTGAGGAACTTCCTAAGCTGATCTCTTGTCATCAGCTTGTTGTCAGCAACATCAAGAATGGACTTTTCTGAATGTCCTCTTGGTATTTTTATTTCTTTGGGCAATGTTGAGTTGTTTGGAACAGGTGTTTCTACAATCTCTGCAGGAATAGATTGTTCAGCAAAGGTTATTTCCATCTATTGCTTACCTTTGGTCAGCCCTTGTATTGATGACTCAGAGGCTCCATTTTGATCAGCGGAAGTCGAGCTTGGTTTATCTTCAGTGTGCTGGGTTGACTTTCCTACAGGGTCAGCTTCATCGAACTCAACATGGACAGACTCTTCTACAACCTGATTTCGCTTATTATATACCCTATATGCTTTGCTGTTAGTTGAGTACCCTAAAAAGATCACTTCGTCAGCTTTGGCATCAAATTTTGCAAGATTGTCTTTCGTGTTGAGTATATAACATTTACACCCAAAGGCACGAAAGTAGCCAATGTTGGGCTTTCGTCCTTTCCAAAGTTCATATGGGTTTTTCTTAAGAATAGGTCTAACTAAAGCCCTATTGAGAATATAGCATTCTGTGTGGACAGCTTCACCCTAGAAATACTTTGGAAGCCTATTTTCACTCAGCATGGTTCCAGCAATTTCGACAATTGTTCTGTTCTTTCTTTCAACAACCCCATTCTGTTGAGGTGTTCTAGGAGCAGAGAAATTATGGTCAATACCACTGGTTTCACAGAATTCATCAAACTGTTGGTTTTTGAATTCTCCACCATTGTCGCTTCTAATATGAGCTACTCTTAGGTCTTTGTCAATTTCAAGCTTTTTAATCAATGTAGTAAACATCTCAAATGTTTCATCCTTGCTACTCAGCAAGATGATCCAAGTGTACCGAGAGAAATCGTCTATAATGACCAAGGAAAATTTCTTACCTCCCAAGCTGAGTGGCTGGATAGGTCCGAAAAGATCCAAGTGTAGTAATTCCAATGGTCTCTTGGTTGAGACAATATTTTTACTTTGAAATGATTTCTTAGTTTGTTTGCCTTGCTGACAAGCTTTACACAATTGATCTTTTTCAAATTTAAGTTTGGGCAATCCCTCAACTAGTTGCTTTCTAGCTAATTTGGCAAGAAGGTCCATGCTTACATGACCAAGTCTTCTATGCCATAGCCAGGAGTTATCCTCTTTAGACATTAAGCATATGTTTTTAGAAAACTATTTTTCTAAACTCAGTATGTACACATTGTCTACACGAGGGGTAGTTAAAATCAATTCGTTTGTTTTTCCCTCGAGTATTTGACACTTAGTATCATCAAATACAACCTTTCTGCCGCTCTTGCAAAGTTGAGCTACACTCAGCAGATTGTATTTGAGACCTTTAACTAAGGAGACTGACTCAATAGTTGGGTTACCTCCGATAGTACCTGAGCCGACTATCTTACCCTTCTTATTGTCTCCAAAGCTTACACTTCCACCTCATTTAAGCTCTAGTGTGATGAACTGAGTTTCATCACCAGTCATGTGCCTTGAGCATGCGTTGTCTATATACCACAGTTTTGATTTCTCCACGCATCTCAGGCTTACCTGCATTTTAGATTATTCATCTTTAGGTACCCAATTCTTTTTGGGTCCTCGTTTGTTAGTATAAACAGGTGCAAAGTCATATTTTAACTTGTGATGACATACTTTTACAGTGTGGCCTTGTTTACCACAGAAGTCACAATATGTTATCCTTTTTGGGTGATGCTGAGTTTGGTCTGCATTGTTATGCTGAGCGTGCCAACATACCTTAGTGGTATGTCCTTTTCTTCCGCAGAAGTCATATTGGACAATCCGCTTGTTAAACCAACACACATCTCTTGTGTGCCCCCTTTTCCCGCAACATTCACACTGAGTGAACTGTTTATGCTGACTAGTACTCGGGTACTCAGCATGGGTTTTGTTTCTACTTGAGCCTTTTATTTGACTCTGTAGGGTTGTAACGTCCTTTCTTAGTTTCTTTGACTCAGATTGGACCTCCGTGACAAACTTATGCATTATTTCCATGTTACTATGTAAATTTGAGTTGTCTTGGAGGAGATATCAGAGGTCACTCAGCTTGACCTCTTCAATCTCGTCACACCGCCTGTTGAGTGATTTTATTTTCTTGTTACATTTCTTAGTTAGTTTATATAAATCACTCAGGGCATTAACCATCTCATTTCTAAACAAGAGTAAGGGTGTTACCTCATTGTTGTGTACCTCCTGGTCAGTTTCATCAGAGAGGTCAGCTTGCTCAGATTGAGAGTGATCAGCATCATTGGCCATGAAGCATATGTTCGCCGTTTCATTTACATCAGCTTCGGATGATGTTGACTCATCACTGTCACTCCATGTTGCTACCATTGCTTTCTTGTTTCCCTTCTTATCTCTTTTGAGGTTTGGGCAGCTTGACTTGATGTGCCCAGTTTGGTGGCACTCAACCTTCTGCTGTTCTTTTCATTCTTCCTAAACAGCTTCTTCATTTTTCGTGTGAACATGGCCATTTCCTCATCGTCTGATGAGTCAGCTTCGGTCGAGTCAGCTTCGATCGAGTCAGCTTTCATGACAAGTGACTTTTGTTTCTTGTCTTATGCCTTTTCTTTCTCTTTAGCTTCAAAGTTTTGCATTGAGATCTCATGAGTCAGCAGAGATCCAATTAGCTCGTCATACTTATATGTAGTCAGGTCCTGAGCTTCTTCTACTGTAGTTTTCTTAGCTTGCCAGCTCTTAGGTAAGCTTCTCAAGATTTTCTTCACTTTTTCTTCTTCGGTGAAGTTCTTGCTGAGTCTTTTTAGCTCATTTATGATATTAGTGAATCTAGCATTCATGCTGGAGATGTCCTACTTAATATCATGTGTTGATTCACCTTTGACTCTTTGACCTTGCTTGTACCTTCGTAGGTCACCTCGAGCTTCTTCCATATCTCCTGTGCTGACTCACAACCTGATATTTTATTGTATTCTGCAGCATCTAAAGCACAGTGAAGCATATTGATAGCCGAAGCATTATTTTGAAGTTTTCTAAGGTCATCTTCTGACCACTCAGTTTCACTCTTAACAACTTTCTCATTGTTAACAGTTTTATATGGCACGTATGGGCCTTGAACTATTGCAAGCCATGCACTCATGTTTGTGGCTTGAATAAAGTTCTTCATCCTATTCTTCCAGAATGTATAGTTGGATCCAAAGAATAGGGGAGGCCGACTAATAGATAATCCCTCAGGGAGTATCTGTGTTGTTTGGTTCCCTAGAAGGAAACGAGTGCTGTTTAGTGAGCTTAGGCTCTGATACCACTTGTTGGTCCCGTGTAATTAGTTCCAAGGGGGGGGGATAGGAACTAATGTAACTTTTTCGCTAATTTAATTATACTGACTTGATATTTTGATGAGTTTGTTAACTCAGCTTTTGGCCAGCACGGCCGATCTTAATGTAAGACAGCTTTGGTCGGATGTTGACTAAGGCTGTTTTACCGTGAGTTGGGAATTGACACTTTCTGTTGTCAGCTTCCAACTCAGCACTCTGATTTACTCAGTATCAGCTTAGGCGATTTATATGCTGAGTAAATTCAACAGACAACACATGCACACACACACACACACACACACACACACACACATATATATATATATATATATATATATATATATATATATATATATATATATATATTGAGAGAGTTAGAAATTACTCAGTACGACTTATCCTGGTTCGGCCTCTCTGCCTACGTCCAATCCCCAGAGTCCTCCGGGCTTTTAGAATCCAATACTGAGCTCTTTAAAGGTAGAGCACAAACCGTTTACAAGGCAGTTGAATATGCAAGAGTACCGTCCTCTATTCTTCTACTCAACTCCTACTAAGCACCACAACCCAGTACTTAGATTTCTCTACCACTGAATGTTTACAACCAAACACTCAGCACAACACTCTCAATATCACGATTGATACAATTTGTTCTTTTTCAAACGAAGAACACTTTAGATGATTACAAACAATCAATCTAGCATTTACACAGGAATAGAAAATGGGTGTAAGATCTCTTTCTTGTTTTTGAGTGCTTTGAACTTGTATTTTTCTCTCTTGTATTTTTTTTGTTGTACTTCGGTAATGATCCAAGGATTTTGATTGTCTTTATATAGAGGAAAATCTAGAGTTGGATCATTTGAAATGATTTAGCCGTTAAGTCCAAAACGGCTCTTTTAGGAGACAGCTTCTGGTCAGCTTCAGGTTTTGCAGGCCAATCCTATCCTCTGATTTCTTCAGACGTCAGACTTGTCTTCTTCCTGCAGACGTTGTCTTTTTATGGCAATTGTCTTTTAGCAATAATCTATTGACCCATGCATCTCGAAATGTGTCTTTTGCGTAATTCCGAGGATTCAATTATTGGTGCAGAAGGTTTGCAAAACTTGTCTCCTAGTGAACGGATCTCTCATGCTGTCCTGAAGATTACTCAGCTTCTACTGTGTTATTCGTTGTCTTCGTTTGTTGTCAACTCCTATGCTGAGTTCTCTTTTAATCAGTTTTGTTTTGCAAGACAACTTTTGAGAGGGCTTCTAATGCTGAGTTCCATTCCACTTAGCTTTATTGAACGTCAGGCTTCTATTCTACTCAGCTTGTTCTTTGATCTCATGCTGACTTCGTCCTGTCTTACTTTTTATATCTTTTTGTATTTAAGTTTATACTCAACATTGAACAAATAGATTAGTACAATTAAATCAAAGCACTTAAATTTAATTGTCTCTTAATCATGGATGATTTTTTCAAATCAAAATCTTGTGGAAAGGTGTTTCAACAAAGTTGATCCTGTAGAGAGTTCATGTGATTAACCATGGTCAGCTGGAGTTCGGCCAGCTTCGTTATTGATTCCTACCTGGGCTGTTGAGATTGTAATAAAGTCATGACACTCAGAAGATCCTTAAGACCTTTGATCTCAGTAAGAAGCTGAGTGACAGACGAAAGCTGAGTTGGCTCAACAGGAACTGACGGCATCGGTACTTGTTTGATGAAGGTCCTGGAGAAGAGCTTGAGCTGAGTCAATAATTCTTCGACCAGACTCAGAGGCAGTAAGATAACTGAAGGATCCATCATTTGTTGGCCCAGATGCCGGAAGAAGAGTAGAACCGAATGAAGGCGGTGTTTGGTTCTGCTCAACATTAGAAGTGCCAGCATGATCAGCGGCTGGTCTTGAGTTCACATTTCCAGTTGTGGCTAACTGGATTAGATTCTGTACTTGGATTTGTGGAAGAGGATGATCGACAGAATGTGTTACTTGCTCAGAGTCAAGCTGAAGCTGACTGGATTTGGAAAGCTGAGAAGGTTCAGTGCTGACCTGAGCAGGCATTTCCTTAGCTTGCTCAACATGTAGAGGAGCAGGATCTTCGAGCACTTGCTCAACATCATTTTGGCTGGGGGAAGCAGTTAAGTCGGCATGTTCCTTCGGCTGAGAAACAGAGGCTTGATTTTCTTATTGCTCTGGTGGATACTCAATAGGATTAGAGAAGAACTTAAGGTGAATATCTGTTAGGTCAGTGATCTCATCCCTCATAGGTGAGTCACCCATGAGGTCAATGACGGGGGCTTGATATGCCTTGTTCTTAAGTCTTTTTAGGTTCGGAGGAGTAGGGTCAGCAGGAATGGACTCAATAGAGTCAGTAGGTGAAGTTTCCCTTTGAACAGTAGGATGATTTGCCGTTGGCTCATCGTATTCTTCGTCAACCAGCTCAGTGTTGGTTGGTTCATATTGCTCATCATCAGCTGTCTCCTTAGTGTCAACCTGACCACCCAGTTCTTCTTCTTCTTCAAACTGACCACCCAATTGGTCTTGTTCTTCCTCTTCTTCAAACTGACCACCCAATTGGTCTTGTTCAGTGTCAATGTCTTGACTCTGTACATAATGTGAGTTAGGAGGAATGACGACGTCAGTTGGAAGGGCATCAATAGGACTTAATTCAGAAGAGATCTTCTTCTTCTTTATTAATGGTTGCTCATCAATATCCTCTCTTTCTTCTACCTCAGGCTCAGCTTGCCTTGGTCTTTTCTCAACTGACCTAGGTCCATCCTGACCTTGTTGAGGTTGAGGCTTAGTTCCTCTGGATACAAATTTAAGCTTCTTTGGTGCAGAGACAGCTTCTTTAGAGGTGCTTTGAACAGCTTTCCTCTTTCATTCCGTCCTTTCCTTTCGAGTCACCATTACCTCAGTTTCCTGGATAGCGGCAACTTTCCCTTTCTTGGGCACTATTGGTTGATCGTAGAATAGACCAAACAGTGCCGCTGCAGTGATTTCTGTTCCTATTGCGTGGATTTCCTCAACTAAGCTCACCCTATGATCCTTAAGGATTTTGGTGATGATGGAGCCCAGCCTAAGGGTTCCGGTACTTCTTTGAAATCCACCGATTATGAAGACAGGCATGTTTATCGGCGTATAGGTCAGCATGTTCCAGATAAAGCACTGCTTGAAGTTTGTCGTTGAGTTGGTGCAGTTGATTTTGGGGAAGATGAAGTTGGTCAGTATGTAGTGGGCCATCTTCTGATTACGACCCATGGAGGTACTTGAGATTTCCCCTACATGACCAGGGGGTTCGCAGAACTCAACAGAGTATTTGGTTTTGTCATGGTCACCAGATTTACGAAGAATTGCTCCTTCGTTTTTCAGCTTGAGTAGCGAGGCCAGGTAAATAGGGTTGATGAAGATGTCCTTCCCTTTAACCTTGGTAACCATGTAGTCCCGGTCATCATCCGCGACTTTTAGATTAGCGTAGAACTCTTTAACTAACTCTGGGTAGGTTTCTTCGCGAACAGAGAACAGCTCGGTCCAGCCGTTGTTCTTTATCCAGTCACAAAAGGGTTGCTCAGCTTCCACAAAACCCCGTGAGAACCATCTAGAATGGTCTACCTTATACCCCCTCACACTCTCATAAACTTGAGTGTAGGTGCGTTCCACATGCTTCTTTACCTTATCCTTCTGTTGTTTTCCTTTTGAGGAGGTAGCTTGGTCAGCTTTGGTTTGCTTGCTCGGCGTAGTGACCTTAGAGTGGTCACGCTAGGCAGGAGATGAAGGATTTTCATCGGAGCGATTAACGGCACCGGAGACATTCTGAGAATCTTTCGTCATGATTCTTAGAGAAAGTTTGAGAAGTTTGGGAGATTTTAGAGAGAATATGAGAATACCAGAAATTTCTAAGCGTAAAGAGGTAAGAGTGGGAAATCGTCCACTATTTATAGAGGTCACGAATTGATCCTAAGCGTTGAGGTGGCCGTTTAACCTCGAGATACTCAATCGACCAGGATTCTGGCATTTATGACACATTCGGCGCATGTATATTCTAATTATTGCGCTTACGTCATCCTAGGTGGCTATTTAATTCGCGTGTTTTGCATTAAGTTTTGCAACGGATTTTTCCTCAGTGTTAAGAATTTCAAACGCTTAAACTTCTGAGCAGTTAGTGTTACGCAAAGGAATAATTCTTATGCTTAGTAGCTCAGTCTTAAGATAAACATTCAGCATGTGAAAGTTATTGATTTAGCATAAATCATTCAGCATGGTAATTCACTCAGCATGTATACATTCTATACTTGGAATTTATTGAAGAGGATTAAACATACCGATGGCTTCTCTAAGTATGTTGAATTGCTCACGAGCCAGTGGTTTTGTGAAGATATCAGCAAGCTGCTCATCCGTTGGGACATAGGTCAGCTTGATCTCTCCCTTGAGTACATGATCTCTGATGAAGTGATGTCTTATGCTGACATGCTTCATCCTACTGTGCTGGATTGGGTTCTTTGATAAGTCAATGGCACTCTTGTTGTCACATTTGACTTCAATTGTTTTAGTCTGAACGCCATAATCTTCAAGCTGTTGCTTAATCCATAGGACTTGAGCAACACAGCTTCCAGCAGCAATGTACTCAGCTTCAGTGGTGGACAGGGCTACTGACGCCTGCTTCTTGCTGAACCAGGACACAAGACAGCTTCCAAGGAAGTGGCATCCTCCCGAGGTGCTTTTTCGTTCAAGCTTGTCTCGTCCGTAGTCAGCGTCAGTGTATCCAATGAGTGTGAAATCATGAGTATTGGGATACCACAAACCTGCATTCACTGAGCCTTGCAAATATCTAAGGATTCTTTTTACAGCTACGTAATGAGATTCCTTAGGGTTAGATTGATATCTAGCACAATAACATACTGAGAACTGAATGTTCGGCCTACTAGCAGTTAAGTAAAGTAGAGAACCAATCATACCTCGGTACAATCTGCTGTCTACTGACTTACCACTTTCGTTAGCGCAGAGGACAGTGTCAGTGCCCATAGGGGTAGATATTGGCTTGCAATTTTCAAGTTCATACTTCTTCAATATCTCCTTAGCATACTTGGTTTGACTGATGAAGATGCCATTCTTCCCTTGTTTGATTTGAAGTCCAAGGAAGAAGGTGAGTTCTCCCATCATTGACATTTCAAACTCAGTCTGCATCTGCTTACTAAATTCCTTGCACATTGACTCGTTAGTGGCACCAAAAATAATGTCATCAACATATATCTGAGCCAATATGGTATCTTTACCCTTTCTCTTAATGAATAAGGTTGTATCAGATTTACCTCTAACATAATTTCTAGTCAGCAGGAAACTGGTCAGCCTTTCATACCGAGCACGTGGTGCTTGCTTGAGACCATACAGAGCCTTTTTGAGTTTATAAACGTGGTTTGGGAACTTGGGATCCTCAAACCCTGGAGGCTGATTAACATAGACTTCCTCGTTTATAACTCCATTAAGGAATGCACTCTTAACATCCATTTGAAACAATTTAAAGTTCATATAACTTGCATAAGCACATAAAATTCTTATAGCCTCTAGCCTTGCCACTGGGGCAAAGGTCTCACCATAGTCAATACCTTCTTGCTGACTGTAGCCCTGAGCTACAAGTCTTGCTTTGTTCCTAACCACGTTCCCTTGTTCATCCATCTTGTTGCGAAAGAAAATATATTTCTAAGGAAACTTTGTTGAACACTTAAAAGGATTAGGATTTATGGATGGCTCGGCTTATCAGACATAAAACACCAATTTGATTAAGGTAGCGATCTGTTCCGACCGTAGAAAGATCATCTGCAATTCGAAGCCCGTTAATTACGTTAAATGATAAATTATTACATGATTATAATCTAATCAAAGTTATAGTTTCTTTCTTGCTTAATGCAAGCAAGTTTCGTGTATTTCTTATTCTTAAACACAAAAGTTCTTGCTGTGTAATTAAATCTTAAGACAGATTTGTATTCTAAGTCTCAGCAATATATTTCCATCCAAACTAAACAGATCCAAATAATTAAACGATTTTCTAAGTTAAACCTAAAAACGTGAATAAATCTGAATTGAAATAAGTTTTTATTCTTGTTCCTATGGTCTTCTGGCTTTTTGGTTTTGGCACTAAGTCCCATACTTCATTTCTTCTGAACTGATCAAGTTCTTCTTGCATTGCATTCATCCAGAACTCATCATACTCAGCCTCAGCGAAGTTCTTTGGTTCCTGAATTGAGACGAATGCTACGTTGCTGAGGTATCTCCTGAGTTGATTTCTTGTCATCAGGGTGTTCTCAGCGGCATCAAGAATGGCACTCTCTGAGTGTCCTCTTGGTATTTTGATCTCTTCTGGTAGATTGATGTCTTGTGCTGGTTGTGTTTCAACAATCTCTGCAGGTGTAGATTGGTCAGTGAAAACAATTTGAGTTTCGCTTTTAACTTTGGTCAGCCCTTGAGCCAATGACTCAGCGGCTGTTTCTTGGTCAGTGGGAGCTGAGTGGGGATCATCCTCAGTCAGCTGCATGTCTCTTCCTGCAGGGTTAGTTTCATCGAACTCAACGTGTACTGACTCTTCTAAGACCTGAGTTCGTTTATTGAAAACTCTGTATGCTTTGCTGTTTGTTGAGTAGCCCAAAAAGATAGCTTCATCAGCTTTTGAGTCAAACTTAGCTAGGCTGTCTTTGGTATTTAGAATAAAACATTTACAACCAAAGGCACGAAAGTATCCAATGTTGGGCTTTCGTCCTTTCCAAAGTTCGTAGGGGGTCTTCTTTAATATGGGTCTAACTAGAGCCCTATTAAGTATGTAGCACGCTGTGTTGACAGCTTCTCTCCAAAAGTACTTTGGAAGCCTATTGTAGACACCGAGTCGGAGGACCTGTGACGAAAACCTGAAAACAAGACGGTTGAAGCAATTGATTCCGGAAGTTTTGAAAAACAAAAAATATATAAAGAATGATAAGTACATAATAAGGAAGAAAGAGTTATGGCGGGTCGCTGTTGCCAATGGGGTGGCTCGCGAATGCTTAGCGGCATGGTACGAGCGCTTAGCGGCATCCGACGCGCGGTCGACGGCAGTCGGACGCCCGCTCGACGGCGCGGGGTGCGCGCTCGACGTCCGTCGGATGCACGCATCCAACCACAAGTGGCGCGCGCTCGACGTCCGAGCGATGCACGGGCCCGGTGGCGCGGAGCACGCTCTCGTCGGCCACGAGGCGTGTGCGCCCGGCAGCGCGGAACGCGCATTCGACGGCCGCGACGCGTGGGCGCCCGACGGCACAGAACGCACGCTCGACGGCCACAGGGCGTGCGCGCCCGACGGCGCGAGACGCGCCCCGGCGGCCGTTGGGCGAGCACCCACCGACGTCGGGCGAACGCCCAACGGCGGTTGGGCGATCGCCCAATAAATGTTGGGCGGCCACCCAACAATGTTGGGCGACGCCCGATTCTTTTTGGGCGTCGCCCATTCCGCTGGGGATCCGTTTGCCTATAAAAGGCACGGATCCCCATGCATTTGAGGGAGGATGATTTTTGGAGCCTTTCTCACTCTAGACATTTTTAGAGAGAGAAAGTGATTTTTTTTGAGAAAAATTTTTTTTTCTCAAAAATTCCGAATTTCCCAAATTTAAATTTTTACTAAAAAAAAACACAAAAATCCGGAAAATCACGACTCGTGGAATCAATCGGCTTCGACTGTCAGATACCGAATTTAAGGTATTATCCGAGGACTAGACTCTTTTATTTTATTTAATTTATTTCCTTCTTCTATTTATTTTTATGTTATAGTTTTTATTTATTTAGTTATTCATTTATTTTATCACGTTTTATTTAATTTAGCGTATTTATTTAATTTTTGTCTCATGTTGAATAAAATTTGGTTTTGTTTTAAAATAAAAACCTCGTTTTGATATCTTAATACGAACCGTGATCCGATAAAAAGGTAGTTCGGGTATTAAAGACGTTGTAATTATAAGTTGTAATTTAAAGAATTTCTAAATAACGTTTTAAAATAAAAACGTCGTTTTAGGAACTTCCGTTATTGACTATGACCCATTTTGGGTAGTTCGGAAATCCAAAACGATTGAATTAGATTTAATTTAAAGTTTTTGAATAAATCTGGAAACAATTGGAGTGCTGCTGTAATTTTCCGTTTCTGTCACTAATTGCTGTTTACTGACGGATTTTCCGTCGTAAATCTGCTGGAATGTAAAAAATGCTGTTTTGGTCCCTGTTTCTTAACTTTTAAGCTTTTGGTCCTTTGTATATATATGTATATTTATGTAATATATATTTTCAAACTATTTTTAGACATTTGGTATATATAATTATTTGGGATGTTTATATATCATTTTTTATTAAATATAAGTATATGTATATATATCTTTTCTTTTCTTTTTCCTTTACTTAAATGGTAATGAATTTCATTTTAAAAGAATATTTACTTGGGTGTTTTGGGAGTGATTAATTAGTGGATGACTAGATATTATTTTGACATTTAAAATTACATTAGTTATGTATATATATAGTTTTGGGATATTTGGGCTATATTAGTTATTATTAAATAAAACTATTTTGGGGGATAAATGTTATTTTCTTATCTAGGAGTTTTATTTACTATTCTTACATATTTGAAGCAAAAATGTATTATATTTAGTATTTTCATATAAGTATAATATAATCTCTTTTCATTTATTTGCATTTTATGTTTCCTTTTTTGGATTAAAATGTATATATATGCTTATATTATTTTCTTTATTCTTTTGGGCCATTTAGGGGTCCATGTTTCAAATTGGCTTTATTTGGGAGTAAATTTTGGTTTAAATATGTTCATTATTGTAATTATGACAAGTAGAGAATCCATTTAGGAAAAAAGGGAAAATTAAATAACAAAAAGAGTTTTTAATTTAATCATTTAAACTAATGGTTTTTTAGAAATTCCTAATGTAAATAAATAGTGTTTTCTTGACATTTCAACTCATTTCTCAAACCAACACGTTTTAAAACCTTAGTCCGTTCCAACGACGGATTAAGCGAATCTTGTAATTAAAATCGCTTCCATTGTGAATAATGAAGTTTTTGAATCGTTTTCTTAAATGATTTATACAAAATAAATTGACTTGTATGTTTGACCATGTTTTCTTACTAAAGGTTTTTACCTTAACGTTTTCAAACACTTGAGTCGTTCCAACGGCGATTCGGGTGAACTTCATCAAGCGGGGTTTTGAAACATACCAAAATCGTTCCAACGACGATTAAGGTACGAACCATGTAAATAAATTCGTTTTGGGGGGAATAAGTTAGTATAGAATTAACACGCAACACGACATGTAAATCACGTTGTAAATAAATCACTTCTTTCTCCCCCCTCTCTTTGTATGTATATCGAACTGATGTAAATGAGTGATTCTTTACTAAAGTGGCTTTTCCATAATATATGCTCAAAACGGTTTCCAAAACGAGAAAGAAAAGGTTTCAAATGAATTTTAAACTTAAAGAAGTATACGATTAGTCCGTTATCGCCTAACATGCTGAGTAGGAGGCCGGTGGTTCATAACCGGGCGATGTCGGGGTGCCTAGTAGCTTTTCTCCGGAAAGGAGCTAGCCTTCTCGGCTCGTACCTAAGTTTCCCGAACCCACACCGGTCTCTCGCAAGGGATCGGTGTTCATTTTCCCATTCGTGGGTGGCGACTCTTCCATATCTCCGAGCTCCGGTCCTGCCGAGCAGCTTGATTCCACTATTGGTTGCTTTCGGCGCCAATCACCGCTTACGTCGCCATAAGGTGTCCACCCCCCGGTCCGCCCGGGAGATTAGGCCGCGACACCTCGTCTAACAAGTGGCGACTCTGCTGGGGAAGCGAGAAATTTGATTCCGGAAGGCGTGTATTAAGCCCCTAACGGGGACGGATCGTATTATTTCTTTTCGTATGCATTCATGTGCATTATTGCAAACCTTTTGTGTAATTACCGCGAAACCTCTAGCGAGAGTCCATTCGTCGCTCGAAAGAGGCTAGTGTAAGTTCCCCCTTACAGTAAGGCGCCAAAGGGTCCCCATCCATTCGTTAGGGGCGAATTTTTGCGGTCCTGTGAGGTCCCGCGCTCGACCGTGTCAGCATATAGTAGCCTTAGAAGTTGCCATAGGATTACCCGTTACTATTTTTGGCGTGATAAATGAATCAGTTCGTGTTTTCAAATCGCCATGATACGTGTCTAAATCCTAAAGTATGTAAAGAAAATGAAATGATGCGTTAATATATACTCTTGAGTCGACATACTAATTACCCTAAAACATCGAAACGATTTAAACTAAAGACGACTTAGTCATCTCGTATGAATGAACATGTGCGGCCCGCCTTATCCCTTTCTGTGTCCCGACGAAGGCACATGTTCAGGAAATGCGTTACGACGTAAGCACGTATTAGTATGCGTCGGTTTGGTGTTAAGGATAGTTACATTTCGATACAAAAGACTATATTAACAGTAGCCGTTATTCACATTCTTTAAATAAATTGGGATAAAACGAGATCATAACGAAATGAAAACGAAGAACATTTCTGTTTCGAACAACCCTGTCGTAACGTGAAAAGTTTCACACAAGTAGCCCGTCCCTTCCGAATAAAAGACGAGCTTTTACGTTATACCCCGTGTCGTTCTTAAAGAGAAATGGACGTGTCCGCAGAAGTGACTAAGAAAAGAAAAGCGAAAAATGAACTAAACGACCAAAATCATTCCGAATTTACGATATATGTCAATCCCGAGAGTAGTTAAAGAAAATAAACCAATGCCGTTGAATACGTGCCTCGAACGAGTGTATACCCCGTTTAAAATCACAAAGCCAAATTAAGCCAAACCATATAATTGCGCCATATGGACGAGACTGCGGGTTTTGACTAACGACTCGATCATTTCGACCGTTACCAAAACTGCAAGAAATATGGCCCGATGTACGTGTTTGTTTAATTCGTGCCTAAAGGAAAGAGAACGGTGATATCCTCGCTTTGAATAGGCATGCGATTCAACGAAACGTTGATTTTCTATAACCACACTAAGATGATATATCCCGTGGATTGGGAAGAACAACGAACTGTTGCTAGCCAAAAGGTTACCGTACGCTCAAAATAAGGCTCGCCGTCTTTTCACGTAGCTAAAATGAGCAAACGGATCCTCAACGCTAAGAACAAACGCGTTACGCGATGAGTCCGTTCCCTAAAATAAAATCCAAAAGTGATTCCATCACTAAATAAACACGTGGTTACGTCTCTCGATAGATCCAAAAGATCCCGTTGTAATCCAAAAATCGAGACACGAACCCGCGCGAACAAAAGGGAACGAGTCATTGACAATAACGAACGATTGGACTAGAAGAATAACTCGTACCACGTCTAAAACCTAAGATACGCTCAAAAGGAGCCAAAACCCGAACTAATGCGTCTCACGAAAGGACGAAAGACGAGTTATTCCGAAAGGACAATCCAACTTGGTCGATTTCTTAGTCACTAAACGTTGATACGTCAAAACGAACTGTATTGTCTGATGACTGATCTACTTTTCCGCAATAATCAACGGCATCACGTGTCCCCTGGACAGGAATATGAGCCCCAAACCAAAATCCTAGGAAAGAGACTTGGACCATCGAGTGTGTGGAGGAATAAGGGTGGAAGAGAGATGTTGTGATACGTGTAATTAGACTAACGTTTGTTCTTCTTATCTTATATATCCGTAAATAAATAAACGCACACACCACGAATCATGCATATAAAATCATGCATACATACTAATGGATACCGTTCGCGCAGACGTCATCATTAAGCGATTGTGGTACCGAGAGAGCAGTCGGCTAGTTAGGCAGTTTGACCAGTTACAGATTGACAGTTCTGAATCAGTAGTTGTGGCTTCGGAATCATCTTCGTCCGAGTATACTCAGTCTTCAGCCAGTATGTCTGTGACCGACGAAAAAGTGGCCGGATTGGAAAACTCTGTGAGCAATATTAATGAGCAGTTAGTGGTGATAGCGGCCCAGTTAGCTAAGCTGGCGATGAAAGACGACAAAAGTGGCAGTAAACACGGTGAGAATGAGGTGAACGATGGACCTCGCTTTGGGAATGAGGATGACTATCAAGATTATATCCGGAAGCAGCTTGAGAAAGAGAAAGCTAAGGAAGAGGAGTGGAAGCAACACATCACTCAGGAGGTGCAAGATCTACATGGGGGAAGTTCCGGGAGTCAGGACTTTTATAACTTGAAGAATTGTTTATCGGCAACAGCTTTGCCTTTGAAATTCCGGCTCCCTGACATGAAAAAGTTCGATGAAACTGGGGATCCCACTGCCCACATGAATCAGTATGTCGCTGTAATGAAGCACACGATCCTGACTGAGGATCAAGTCCTGGGACTGTTTAACACTTACCTAGAGGGGGCTGCCCTCACGTGGTTTCATGCATTGCCGATGGTCACGAAGAGGGATTGGAAGGAATTAGCGAAGTCATTCATCGCTCAGTATAGCTTCAATACCATGCTGGAGGTCACTTTGAAGGAGCTAGAGAGCACTAAGCAACAGGCTGGGGAATCTTTTTCCGATTTTGTGAAAAGATGGAGGGCTAAGGCCGCGGTCATGAAACAGAAGCCGCTTGAGCAAGATCAGATCCGAATGGTGGTTGGCAACACATTGCCGTATATCAAGAATGAGCTGCGGTATATGCCTTTCACCGACTTTAATCAGATGTACAGTTGTGCTTTGACAGTTGAGGGGGATGGAGAACCAAAGAAAGCCTATACCAAGTGGACGAAGTCTGGATATAGTGCCGGAGGGCCAAGTGCGAGTACAGAGTCCGCTGCAGTGAAAATGCTTGATCTTAATGCTATCGAAAAGAGGCGGTTCGCCAAGTTTGATCAGACTTACGCGAAAGTTTTTGAACGTTTGCAGAAAAAGGGATTGTTGAAAGCCCTTACTCCTTATAACAAAGCACCGCCTACTCCGCAGGTACAAGCTAGGGGATACTGCAAGTTCCACAGCAGTTATGGGCATACAATTGAGAATTGTGAGAGGCTGAAACACGAAATCCAAGATTTAATCGAGGAGAAAAAGATAGCCGATCCTTCATCAGCGAACCCTTCCACTAGGCGTAATCCATTGCCTAATCATAGGGTGAGCATGATCGGAGTTGGTTTGACAGAATGCGTAGTGATGGAATCCTTCGAGGAGAACGTAGAGGAGTTGCTGGATTCCGACGAAAGGAACAATGTAGGAAATGGTCTATATATGTCCTTCCTTGGCGAGGAACAAGAGGATGAACTGATGGGAGAGGGATTGGATGGTGGAGCACCGTATGATGAAGATAGTGCTGAAGAGACTGGAGAAGGGTCGTCTCGAACTATTGTGCCTAATTTGGGTTTGTTTAGTGGAGGGGGAAATCCCGAGATGCACTTGCGTGAATATATGCGCGATATGTTTGTTGAATCCTTCGGGGTGGATGAGATTGCTCAGTGGTTCCACCATTCGCTGATAGGCGAGCCTTTGGGGTGGTTCCACTCATTACCCGACTCTTGCAAGCATGATTGGGATCAATTATCAGATTTATTCTTGGAAAAATACCAAAGAGCTGAAGATAGAACTGCGGAGTGCTTTGCGATGCAGATTGGACCTATCAAGCGTCCGTTGCCGAGGGTTAGTAAGTATAATGGCAACAAAGACCTTATGGAGCACCTTCACTTCTACTTATCGGCCATGGCACCTTCGGGTTTTAAGGAAGAAGAGATCACCAGCTTATTCTGCAATTCGTTGATGGGGGAACCGTTAATGTGGTATATGTCACTGCCAATGTATGTTAAGACCGATTGGGCGGCAATGACGAAGAGATTTATCAAAGAATATACGGTATGGATGCTGGCAGAGCAAACCCCGGATTCCCCCTCTTATCAAACACCCGATGCGGTGTTAGCAATGTCTAGGTATGGTGGATACCAGGATCCTATTGAGCATGCGAGGTTATTCCGTAACCATATGTACGACGCCGGATTCCCGCAATGTGAATTACATGAACATTTTCCGGAAACCCTAATAGGAGAAGCCTTGTTATGGCATCAAGGCCTATCAGAGGAAGAAATGGGTCATTGGATACCGCTCAGGAGTGCCTTTATGGCAAGATATGAGATGTATGTTCCATGGACGGGATCCCTGGAAGATCTAGATAGGATCAGGCAATTCCCCGAGGAACCATTCGTGGATTATGCTAGGAGGTGGAGGCACCGGTATGAACAGTGTCACGAAACAATGAGTGATAAGGTGCAACTTATGTGCATACAGAGAGGAGCTATTCCGTTGGCAGCAAGAAGGATGAGCAGAGTGTCCCTCCGAGATTACGACGATTTGATAGGCTGGGCGTTGTATGGATCAGCAGATCCCTTTTATTTGAATCCAAACGTTCCTCACGTCATGGATTTAATGATTGTGGACATTTGGGAGAGTTCTTCGGACGAGGAAGATTCCAATCGGAGGATTCCTATTAACATTTGGGACGAATCGGACGATGAGCCGGAAATTGCCGTAATGATAAGATCAGGTCGGGTGGCCGAGGGAAAGGCACCTATGGTAGAGACTGAGATAGGGGAAGGGTCGGCTCCTAAGCCCGACGACCAAGTTCTCGAGCAGTTGAAGAAGACGCAAGCTAAATCCACGGTGTGGGAAGTTTTATGCCATTCCAAGTACCATCGTGAAAACCTGATGAAAGAGCTGCAGAATTTGGTTATTTCCACCGATACTGAGCCGGCAGCGCTAGTAGGGGCAATTATTGCTCGAAAGAAAACTGAAATCACATTTACCGACGAGGATTTCCCAAAAGAGGGGAAGGCTCATAATAAGCCTCTGTACATCCGGGCAGAAATCAACGGGAAGAAGACTAGCTGTGTGATGGTCGATGATGGATCGGCTATTAATGTTTGTCCGTTGAAACTCTTGTCGAAGTTGGGAGTTGAGAGGGGAGACTTGACAGCCTCTGAAACTGTGATTAGAGCATATGATGACAGCCGTAGGCATATTGAAGGAGTCTTTAAGGCCAAGTTGAAAGTGGGGCCGCATGAAGAAGAAACTGAGTTCACAGTGCTGGATATCCCGGTAACCTTTGCCGTATTATTGGGACGCCCATGGTTCCATAAGTTGGGAGGTGTGCCCTCCACGCTCCATCAAATGATCAAATTCCCCTTCGGGGAAGAGATAGTGACAATCAGAGCTGAGAAGTTGAGCTCGGTGGCAGCATTGGGAATCAAGCCTCAACTGTTCTCTGGATTCCAAGTTTCTGGGATCTACGAGTCTAGCATGACCACCGATGTGGTGAAGATGATGAAAGGGGGTTTCATCCCCGGTATGGGTTTGGGAGCACACCATCAAGGGTTGCCAGAATTTCCGGACTTCAAGAGTCAGAAAACCCGGAGGGGTTTAGGATATGAGCAGGGAAGTCCGTCCAACACAAGTAGTGAAGGAAAGGTGGGCCTAAGGAAGTATTTCGTGAATGAGGGGCATGGAAAGGTTTATTTAGGGACCCCCGAGTCATGGACTAGCACCGAAGGAAAGATTCTGCCAGGTTTTGAGATCTTCAATGATGTGACTGACTGGGGCAAAGGAAAGGCAAGTTGCTTCGTCGAGGAGATTATGATGTTAGATTTGAATGCCGAGGAGCAAATCATCACTGTTGAAGCAACTGCAGGAGCGGGAAATGAGCCCAGTACCTCCAAAGCATATGAGAAGCCCGGGAACCTCGATGATGAAAATTGTATTACTGCTTTGTTTGAATCTGACGATGTACTCGCCAACACTATCAATGAAATGAATTCTGATTTTGCTTACTTGCTTGATGTTGATCGTGATCATTCCATGCATTCTCATTCATATAACATGCCTACATTTGAAATCAATACAATAGAAATGTCAACTTTCAATCTTGGCACGGATGAAAATCCTAAACTTATACAAATTGCTCAAGAATTAACTATTGAAGAGAGGAAAGAATTTGAGAGAATAATTAAAAAATACGAAATAGTGTTTGCTTGGACGTACGAAGACATGCCAGGAATCGATCAATCAATCGTAACTCACCGTATTTCGACATACCCCGATGCTAAGCCCATGAAACAGAAACTCCGACGCATGAGACCGGAATGGGCAGATAAGATCAGAGAAGAAGTGAAGAAGCAGTTAGAAGCAGGGTTCATCGAAGTAATCGACTATCCCCCTTGGGTCGCAAATGTAGTGCCCATCGCGAAGAAGGACGGCAAAGTGAGAATGTGCGTCGATTATCAAGACCTTAACAAGGCATGCCCCAAGGATGAATTCGCATTACCTCATATTGACGTATTGATCGACGGTGCAGCATCAAGCGTCTTACACACGAATGTGGACGGTTTCATGGGCTACATGCAAGTTCAGATGGCCGAAAAACACAAAGCAAAAACCTCGTTCACAACTGAGTGGGGGACGTACTGTTACAGGGTGATGCCATTTGGTTTGAAAAATGCCGGGGCAACTTACTAGCGAATGGCTACAACACTGTTCCATGATATGATACACAAGGAGGTACAAGTTTATGTGGATGACATGATGGTCAAATCGGAGACAAGAGAGGGGCATTTCGCCGCACTTGAAAAGTTTTTGGCCCGAATTGCGGAATTCAAGCTGAGGTTGAACCCAAAGAAGTGCTTCTTTGGCGTTTCATCGGGGAAAATCTTAGGCTATATAATCGGAAACAAGGGAATTGAGGTAGATCTCGACAAAGTGAAGGCCATACGAGAAATGCCGGCACCAAAGAATGAGAAAGAAGTGAGAGGGTTTCTGGGGCAGGTTCAGTATATCAGCCGGTTCATAGCAAGACTCACTGCAATCTGCGAGCCGATCTTTAAGTTTCTACGGAAAGATCAACCCACGATTTGGAATGATAAGTGTCAGCAGGCCTTAGAGAAGGTCCGGGATTACTTGTCTAATCCGCCAATTCTGAGACCGCCTAAACTGGGAAAACCGCTGCTCCTCTATGTGGCAATCGAGGAGCGATCCATTGGGGCAATGCTGGCCCAAGAGGGAGACACCGGTGTTGAGCACGTGGTGTATTATCTGAGTAAGAAGTTCCTGGAGTATGAGCTCAGGTACAACATGATCGAAAAGACGTGCGTGGCAGTAGTATGGCTAACAAAGAAACTACGACACTATTTTCAATCATATAAAGTGATCATTATTTCTCGGATGGACCCCGTAAAGTATCTGTACCGAACTCCGTCTTTGACAGGGAAACTTGCCCGATGGTTACTAATTTTATCCGAGTTTGACATTGAATATGTAACGAAGAAGGTTATCAAAGGGAGGGCCGTGGCAGAGTTTCTGGCCAACCAACCTCTGAACATAGAAGAGGAAGAGATAAGCTATGATTTCCCCGATGAACACTTGAACGCAATAGAAGTTATACGGTGGAAAATGTTCTTTGATGGAGCAGTTAATTTGAATGGAGCCGGAGTAGGGGTATTACTTATCTCACCAGAGGGAGAAAGGATCCCGATGGCCAAGAAGTTGTCATTCCCTCTTACCAATAATATGGCCGAATATGAAGCGTGCATTTATGGCTTAGAGTCATTAGCAGCACTGGGAGCATCATATGTCGAAATTTGGGGTGACTCCAAGTTGATCATCGAACAGGCACAAGGAAACTGGGAAGTGAGGGAAGAAAGGCTACGTCCATATCTAGATCAGCTAGAAGGGTTGGCACAAAGATTCAAGGAGTGTCGTTTCTATCACATTCCTCGAGCGCAGAACCAGGCGGCGGATGCTTTGGCCACTTTGGTGTCAGTTTGGGACAACCCCCGGAACCTTGCCTCGAAACCGTTGGTATTGAGGAGATCTCACAAACCATGCTACGAGGACGTAATGCTGTTAGGGGCAGATGAAAAACCGTGGTATTTCGATATTGTGAACTTCATGAAGCATGGAACATATCCGGCAGAGTCAGAACCGAGGGATCAAGCTGTGATTAGAAGGTTAGCTCGGCAGTTCGTCATCCACAACGACTTACTTTACAAAAGGCACATCGATGGGTTACAACTAAGGTGCTTGGATGCGGGAGAAGCCCGCGAGGCAATGGAATCAGTACATTCAGGAATTTGCGGGGCCCATATGGGAGGAGCAGTGTTAGCTAAGAAAATCATCAGACAAGGCTTCTATTGGCTCACCATAGAAAGAGATTGTAGCGAGTATGCGAAGAAATGCCACGATTTCAAATCCACGGCGATTGTAGTCATCTTCCAGCCATGGAAATACATGTGTTAGCACCTATTTGGCCATTCGCGGCTTGGGGCATTGACATCATTGGGGAGGTAAGGCCTAATGCTTCAAATGGGCACAAGTTTATTGCAGTCGCCATCGATTACTTCACTAAATGGGTAGAGGCAGAGTCGTTTAGCAAATTGGGATCCAAGCAGATGAGAAAGTTCATTGAGAAACACTTGATCACCAGGTTCGGAGTGCCTCATCACATGATTACGGATAATGGGGTCCAGTTTCAGGGGGAAGTAAGAAGTCTCTTCCGAGAATATGGCATTGAACATCACAGATCTTCTCCATACCGTACACAAGCTAATGGGGCAGTAGAAGCAGCTAATAAGAATCTTAAGAGGATTCTCGTAAAAACGGTGGAATCACATCGGAATTGGCATGAGCAGCTCCCACTCGCATTATGGGCTTATCGCACGACAGTCAGAACCTCGACTGGGGCAACGCCATTCTCCTTGGTATACGGAACAGAAGCAGTCCTGCCGATTGAGATCGAAAAGCGATCGTTGAGAATCGCAATGGAAGCAGAAATCCCCGAGACGGAATGGGTGAAGAGGCGATGTGAGCAGTTGGCTTTAGTTGACGAGAAAAGGATGGAAGCCCTTTACCATGTACAGTTATATCAAAGAAGGATGGCTCGAGCTTTCAATAAAAAGGTCAAGACCAGTCCTATCAAAGAAGGAGATTTGGTGCTGAAACAGATTCGTGTGACGCACACCGACCCTAGGGGCAAGTTTAAACCTAACTGGGAAGGGCCATTCGTCGTGAAGAAGATACTAAGCAAAGGAGCGGTGAAGTTAACTACCATGGACGGCATGGAATTCTCTGAACCTACCAACCTGGATAGGCTTAAGAAATACTTTTCGTAAAAAAAAAAAAGAAAGAGAAAAAGAAAGAAAAATTCCCGATAGGTTGAAAACCCGCAAAGGGCGACCTATGCAACAATAAGGGAAATCCCAATGGGTGAAAACCCGAAAGGGCATTCATTTAAAAATTCCGGGATAGTAAAAGGAGAGGAGAAAAATCGCCGGGATCCGAAAACCGAAAGGCGGGTCCTGGTAACAATAGTTATAACTTGAGCAGTTACAAAAACAATGTATAAGAGGCTAAGTATTTCTGTTGTTTGTAAATAAATAAATAAAGGCATGAATATATTTGACGAGAACGATTGGAATCATCATAATCTACTGAATGTCTGGTAATATGAATCATGAGTTATACATTTCCTATCTTACTGTTCACAAAAAAAAACCTACCTACTATCCACCCCACTCCCTATACATCAGCTATACATCGGGGTAACTCTAATGAAAACCACGAAGCAATACATAATGAGCCTAATATGGAGGGAAGTCCCAATAGGCCTCAAACTCCCTCAAATGCGACGCCCGCTCCGCAGATAGTGTCTCCTCGGCAGCTCGGAGTCTCTCATCAGCAACTCGTGCTCTCTCCTCGGCAGCTAGGCGTCCAATCGTCTCATCACGTGCTCTCTCCTCAACGGCAAAGCAACCCTCGGTCTCCCTCCGCATCACCCCCGACCAGTGGTCGTTCCGCTCTTGGTACACCTGGCCAACCCTGGCATCAGCCTCTCGCACCAACTCACTCTGTCTCCGCTCATGGGTATGAAGATCGCTCTAAAAAAAAAGAAAAACAAATGGAAAAATAAATAAGAAGCAGAATAGGCAAGAACATAAATCATACATACATGCATGCATTCCACTACACTAAAATAAAATAAAGATACATACCAGGTGATCGGCGCAACGCAAGCTGAGGCGGTCTCGGAGGTAACCGGACAGTCCCACATAATCTGTACAGGTCTCTCTCGTAGTCAGAGAAGCGTCTGAAGGATCAAATGGGACCCTCGAGGTGAAGATAGAAGGAGCCGCCTCGACCCCCGCATAAGCTGCCCTGGACTCATCGTAACAAACCGTGGCAAAATCTCTCCCGTAGTCCGGTACGGGCATGCCTAGGGAAGACCTCTCCGGTCGGGCGGCACTGGAGGACTCGTCGACATAGTAGGGTGGCTCGTCTACGGATGTCTGAGCTCGAGTATCGTCAAAGAAGTCCGACAAATGAGCACTCCTCCAGGACCCCTCCTGCAAATAAAAATACAATAAATACCGCTAACCATCTCATGAATAAAAGGTAAAAAGCGGAATCACTTACCGGGACCTCCTCCTGACCAAAGACTGCCACGACAGCCTCCCTCGAAAATACGTCTGCCACCGGATCCACCTCCATCGCTGCCGCCGGGGCATCCCTCGTGCTCAACAGAGTCGATAGGTAGGGATCCCGGCCCCCGGTATGAACCCACACCTCTCTACCGACAAACTGACGGGTCAAGTCCTGACGGATGACCGATAGGGGCATGGTCCGCACCGCGAACATGGAAACGGGAATCTTGCCCGGTGTCCAGTGTGCGTCACTAACCCCGGTGATGCCTCGGTCCTCCAAATACCATGCCCGCACGTAGGGGCCGGTGAGCACGCACTGCTGCTCCTGGATCATAGATACATACATGTAATCGGGACCGAAGTCGAGGTCGTCCCACCTGAACTTAATCTAAAAAAAAAAAACACAAAGAGAAAGTCAGAATGGTTCAAACAAGAATCTAGCACGACTAGACGACATCTACCTGTCCCAGGGTCCGCGAGTCAATCCAATCTAGGAGCCGCGCCACCGTCCGTCTCCTCTCGGTGCCTAGGTCAAAATCTCTCCATCGGGTCATGAGAGGGAGCCTCGGTACTCGTGGCCGAGGCCGAGACTGGCTGGGAAGAATCCGCCTCTTATACGCCCAAACCTGCGGTAAAAACAAAGATTATAAGTGTGAAAAGCGCGAAGAAGATAAAATGGGCGAGTCAAGGGCGCGTCACGTACCAGCAGGGCAAAGGTGTAACCACCGAAGTCCTTGTGCTTCCGGCAAGTCAGATCCAAAAATTTATATAGAAAGGCTAGACCTGCCCCCGCCCAATCATAGGAAGCCGCCGTATCCAAATCACTGAGTGCCTGAATAAGACCCGCGTGTACCTTTCCGCCCTTGGTGCAGAAAATCGTCTCGCTCAGAGTATACACTAAGAAACTACGAACTGCCAAGTCAGTATCGTCCGTCTCGCAAAAATCCCGGCGACTCAAAAGGCTCGCAGTAGAAACAAACTTCGCTGGAGTAGATCTGGCGCCTGGACAAACTCCCGGCCCAATCAAAGCAGCAAGCCTAGCGAGGTCAACCCGCGGTCGCATCAGGTCAAAATGAAAGGGAACTGGAGTGCTGCTCCCCCGCAGCCCCGTCAACAAAAAGAAATCCCTGGGCGAGATGGTCATCTCCCCAAAGGAAAGATGGAAGGTGTGGGTCGAGTCAACCCACCGTTCGCATAAGGCACGTAGGCCAAAACGATCACACACCCCGTTGGTGCGGGGCAGCGCTGAAATAAAGGGCTCGAAGCCCAACTCGCGCACACGGGCTCTCGCCGCGGCGCCTAGCCTAGCATACCGCGAATGAATCTCGGCCGTAGTCCCGGAAATCTCGATGAACTAGAAAGAACAAGACAGGAAAATTTAAATACGATTCCTAAAGCGTACGATTGATGAAAACGCGTTAAGACTAGGTATTCTTTCATTATCTAACCTAGAGACATCTGGTCAATTAGGGCCAACTTTCTATAAAAGTCTCTCCTTTAGGGTCGCTCATGTAAGGTTTAGTTAATTCTTTAATCCACTCTCGTCCGCATTGACAAGGAGCATAGGTTAAGTTTACTATTCACGTGCATTAGTTAAGTTTTCACTATTCACATGTTTTACTATTCACGTACACTATTCACGTGCATTAGTTAAGTTTTCACTATTCACGTTTTTTTACTATTCAGGTGCACTAGTTAAGTTTTCACTATTCACGTTTTTTTACTATTCACGTGCACTATTCACGTTTTTACTATTCACGTTATTTTTACTGTTAGCATGCAGGAATTCGCAGGGTTACTACTCACATGCATATAACGCGCGTTCGTACACAGAAACAAACAAGTGTTACTTGTAAGTGAAGAAATTCATGTTTTCTAGCTAAAGTCCTCTAAGACAATCTAAAAGTTAGCATGCAAATCATGTTCGGATAGGAATAATAAAGCCTAGAATTTGAATCAAACAAAAGTGAGAAAGCACTTACCTCGTTGCAGCGTGTCCGGCTCAGATGCGTCTCAGGGTCGTGGAAAGGGTCTACTCTATCCAGGTTCACGTAAACCTCATCCATGCCTCTCGTGCCATCGCATTCATCCAAATCCATCCCGAGGATAATCCAAATCAAAGTCTAGAGAGAGAAAGAAGAGAGAGAAGGTGTGGGGTTGAAATGAAACCCCCACCACCTTATATAGGAAGAGGGAATGGCATTCCCGTAAATAGTGAAAAAAGTACGATGTGACATAAAGGTAAAAAGTAAATAATTATTTACCAGATGCACAGACCTCCGATTTGCAGTCCGTTTCAGCCTGCATTTCTCTCAGACAGCAACCAATACTGTCAAGATATGAACTCCAGACAACAGCCAATTTTTACAGAACAGTGACACCAGTCAAAATACAGACAACAGTCAACAGAAAAATAACCATTAGTCTATATCATTCCAGACCAAAACACGTTCCCATTAAACCTCCGAGACACTAGCTCCAGACAATGGTGTTTTAAAAGAATTCAGAATCGTTAGAAAGAACTTTTCTGCCCTTGAGCCATCTTACCTACGGTTCACAACCGAGGTAGCTTTTTAGCCATCTTACCTACGGTTCACGACCGAGGTAGCTCTTTAGCCATCTTACCTAAGGTTCATGACCGAGGTAGCTTTTTAGCCATCTTACCTACGGTTCATGACCGAGGTAGCTTTTTAGCCATCTTACCTACGGTTCACGACCGAGGTAGCTTTTTAGCCATCTTACCTACGGTTCACGACCGAGGTAGCTTTTTAGCCATCTTACCTACGGTTCACGACCGAGGTAGCTTTTTAGCCATCTTACCTACGGTTCACGACCGAGGTAGCTTTTTAGGCATCTTACCTACGGTTCACGACCGAGGTAGCTTTTTAGCCATCTTACCTACGGTTCACGACCGAGGTAGCTTTTTAGCCATCTTACCTACGGTCCACGACCGAGGTTGCTTTTGAGCCATTCTTACCCATAGTCAACGTACGCTAGATTCCGAGAGAAAAACATCCACCGACGGCCGATTCAGAGGCAAGGCTGGAAAGAATCGACAAACAACACCGGAGCGCGCATCGTGAAGGTCAGGTATTCTCCCTCCTACTCTTTACGTGTCTTTTACTTTTTATATGTTTTACATTGCATGTGTGCGTTAGCAAAAAACGTTTTCAAAACACACACATCACTGTCAAAATAGCAAAGTAGGGGAAACTGTAGACACCGAGTCGGAGGACCTGTGACGAAAACCTGAAAACAAGACGGTTGAAGCAATTGATTCCGAAAGTTTTGAAAAACAAAAAATATATAAAGAATGATAAGTACATAATAAGGAAGAAAGAGTTATGGCGGGTCGCTGTTGCCAATGGGGTGGCTCGCGAATGCTTAGCGGCATCCGACGCGCGGTCGACGACAGTCGGACACTCGCTCGACGGCGCGGGACGCGCGCTCGATGTCCGTCGGATGCACGCATCCAACCACAAGTGGCGCGCGCTCGACGTCCGAGCGATGCACGGGCCCGGTGGCGCGGAGCGTGCTCTTATCGGCCACGAGGCGTGTGCGCCCGGCAGCGCGGAACGCGCGTTCGACAGCCGCGACGCGTGGGCGCCCGACGGTACGGAACGCACGCTCGACGGTCGCAGGGCGTGCGCGCCCGACGGCGCGAGACGCGCCCCGGCGGCCGTTGGGCGAGCACCCACCGACGTCGGGCGAACGCCCAACGGCGGTTGGGTACGCGCGCCCAACCTTGCGTTGGGCGATCGCCCAACAATTGTTGGGCGATCGCCCAACAATAGTTGGGCGGCCAACGTGAGGTTGGGCGGCCGCCCAACATGCCTTGGGCGGCCATCCAACCCCCTTGGGCGACGCCCGATTCTTTTTGGGCGTCGCACATTCCGCCGGGGATCCGTTTGCCTATAAAAGGCACGGATCCCCATGCATTTGAGGGAGGAGGATTTTTGGAGCCTTTCTCACTCTAGACATTTTTAGAGAGAGAAAGTGATTTTTTTTCTCAAAAATTCCGAATTTCCTAAAGTTAAATTTTTACTAAAAAAAAAAAACACAAAAATCCGGAAAATCACGACTCGTGGAATCAATCGGCTTCGACTGTCAGATACCGAATTTAAGGTATTATCCGAGGACTAGACTCTTTTATTTTATTTAATTTATTTCCTTCTTCTATTTATTTTTATGTTATAGTTTTTATTTATTTAGTTATTCATTTATTTTATCACGTTTTATTTAATTTAACGTATTTATTTAATTTTTGTCTCGTGTTGAATAAAATTTAGTTTTGTTTTAAAATAAAAACCTCGTTTTGATATCCCAATACGAACCATGATCCGATAAAAAGGTAGTTCGGGTATTAAAGACGTTGTAATTATAAGTTGTAATTTAAAGAATTTCTAAATAACGTTTTAAAATAAAAACGTCGTTTTAGGAACTTCCGTTATTGACTATGACCCATTTTGGGTAGTTCGGAAATCCAAAACGATTGAATTAAACTTAATTTAAAGTTTTTGAATAAATCTGGAAACAATTGGAGTGCTGCTGTAATTTTCCATTTCTGTCACTAATTGCTGTTTACTGACGGATTTTCCGTCGGTAAATCTGCTGGAATGTAAAAAATGCTGTTTTGGTCCCTGTTTCTTAACTTTTAAGCTTTTGGTCCTTTGTATATATATGTATATTTATGTAATATATATTTTCAAACTATTTTTAGACATTTGGTATATATAATTATTTGGGATGTTTATATATCATTTTTTATTAAATATAAGTATATGTATATATATCTTTTCTTTTCTTTTTCCTTTACTTAAATGGTAATGAATTTCATTTTAAAAGAATATTTACTTGGGTGTTTTGGGAGTGATTAATTAGTGGATGACTAGATATTATTTTGACATTTAAAATTACATTAGTTATGTATATATATAGTTTTGGGATATTTGGGCTATATTAGTTATTATTAAATAAAACTATTTTGGGGGATAAATGTTATTTTCTTATCTAGGAGTTTTATTTACTATTCTTACATATTTGAAGCAAAAATGTATTATATTTAGTATTTTCATATAAGTATAATATAATCTCTTTTCATTTATTTGCATTTTATGTTTCATTTTTTGGATTAAAATGTATATATATATGCTTATATTATTTTCTTTATTCTTTTGGGCCATTTAGGGGTCCATGTTTCAAATGGGCTTTATTTGGAAGTAAATTTTGGTTTAAATATGTTCATTATTGTAATTATGACAAGTAGAGAATCCATTAAGGAAAAATGGGAAAATTAAATCACAAAAAGAGTTTTTAATTTAATCATTTAAACTAATGGTTTTTTAGAAATTCCTAATGTAAATAAATAGTGGTTTCTTGACATTTCAACTCATTTCTCAAACCAACACGTTTTAAAACCTTAGTCCGTTCCAACGACGGATTAAGCGAATCTTGTAATTAAAATTGCTTCCATTGTGAATAATGAAGTTTTTGAATCGTTTTCTTAAATGATTTATACAAAATAAATTGACTTGTATGTTTAACCATGTTTTCTTACTAAAGGTTTTTACCTTAACGTTTTCAAACACTTGAGTCGTTCCAACGGCGATTCGGGTGAACTTCATCAAGCGGGGTTTTGAAACGTACCAAAATCATTCCAACGACGATTAAGGTACGAACCATGTAAATAAATTCGTTTTGGGAGGAATAAGTTAGTATAGAATTAACACGCAACACGACATGCAAATCACGTTGTAAATAAATCACTTCTTTCTCCCCCCTCTCTTTGTATGTATATCGAACTGATGTAAATGGGTGATTCTTTACTAAAGTGGCTTTTCCATAATATATGCTCAAAACGGTTTCCAAAACGAGAAAGAAAAGGTTTCAAATGAATTTTAAACTTAAAGAACTATACGATTAGTCCGTTATCGCCTAACATGCTGAGTAGGAGGCCGGTGGTTTATAACCGGGCGATGTCGGGGTGCCTAGTAGCCTTTCTCCGGAAAGGAGCTAGCCTTCTCGGCTCGTACCTAAGTTTCCCGAACCCACACCGGTCTCCCGCAAGGGATCGGTGTTCATTTTCCCATTCGTGGGTGGCGACTCTTCCATATCTCCGAGCTCCGGTCCTGCCGAGCAGCTTGATTCCACGATTGGTTGCTTTCGGCGCCAATCACCGCTTACGTCGCCATGAGGTGTCCACCCCCCGGTCCGCCTGGGAGATTAGGCTGCGGCACCTCGTCTAACACCTATGCTCACTCAGTATTGTCCTGGCTATTTCAACCAAGGTTCTGTTTTTCCTTTCAACAATCCCATTTTGTTGAGGCGTTCTAGGAGCAGAAAAATTATGGTCAATGCCGTTGGCTTCACAGAATTCAACAAACTGTTGGTTCTTGAATTCTCCACCATTATCACTTCGGATGTGAGCTAACTTAAGGTCTTTATCATTTTCAAGTTTTCTTACTAAATTTGAAAACGTCTCAAAGGTTTCATCCTTGCTACTCAGCAAGATGATCCAAGTGTACCGAGAAAAGTCATCTACAATGACCAAGGAAAATCTTCTACCACCCAAGCTCAGCGGCTGGACTGGACCGAAGAGATCCAAGTGTAGCAACTCTAATGGACGCTTAGTTGAGACAATGTTTTTACTATGAAAAGATTGTTTGGTTTGTTTTCCAACTTGACAAGTGTGGCATAGTTGATCTTTTTCAAACTTAAGTTCTGGCAGTCCCTCAACTAATTGCTTTCTTGCTAATTTGGCCAGGAGGTCCATGCTTACATGACCAAGTCTCCTGTGCCATAGCCAGGAATTTTCTTCCTTTGACACTAAGCATACAGTTTTTGAAAACTTCTTTTCTAAGTTCAGCATAAAGACATTATCAATACGAGGGGCAGTTAAAATCAACTCATTTGTTTTACCCTCGAAAATTTTACATCCAGTGTTATCAAATATAACTTTTCTCCCATTGTCACATAGCTGAGCTACGCTGAGTAAGTTATATTTGAGTCCGCTGACTAGGGAGACTGACTCAATAGTAGGATTACCACCAACGGTTCCTGACCCTACTATCTTACCCTTTTTGTTGTCTCCAAAACTTACACTTCCACCTCGTTTACGCACAAATGTGATGAACTGAGTTTCATCACCAGTCATATGCCTCGAGTATGCGCTGTCAATGTACCACATCTTTGACTTCTCAGCACACCTCAGGCTTACCTGCAATATAGCTAGTTGCTTTTAGGTACCCAATTCTTTTTGGGTCCTTGTTTGTTAGGTTCAACAGGTAAAGCATCATATTTCACTTTATGACGACATACTTGGACAGTGTGTCCATTCTTCCCACAAAAGTCGCAGCTGACCTTCCGTTTAGGATATCTCACTAACTGGTCAGCACCCCAGTGCTAAGCGTGCCAGCACACCTTAGTGGTGTGTCATTTCTTCCCACAGAAGTCACACTGGACATTCCGTTGAGGATTCCATCTCTGTTGACTAGTACTTCGGTACTGAGTGTTCAGAGGAATATTTCTTTTATTCGGAACCTTAAGTTGGTTCTGAATAGATGTGACATCCTTCTTCAGTTTCTTAGAATCTGATTGGACCTCGGAGACAAACTTTTGCATAATTTCTACGTTACTATGCAAAGTTGAGTTGTCTTGGAGAAGATATCGAAGGTCACTCAGCTTGACCTCCTCAATCTCGTCACATCGCCTGCTGAGTGCTCTAATCTTTTTGTTACACTTTTTGACAAGTGTGTAGAGGTCACTCAGGGCATTAACCATTTTATTTCTGAGCAGGGGTAGTGATATTACCTCAGTTGAGTGTTCCTCATCGTCAGATGCAATGGAGGGGTCAGCATGCTCAGAAACACAAGGCTCAGCAAGCTCATCTGCCATGAAGCAGATCTTTGCTGACTCAGTGGCATCGTCTCCTGATGATGATGACTCATCACTATCACTCCAGGTTGCCACCATTGCCTTCTTGCCGTTCTTCCTTTCCTTCCTCAAGGTAGGACAGCTTGATTTGATATGGCCAGTTTGATGACATTCAAAGCATGTAATGGGCTTTGAGTTGTCCTTCTTGTACTTGTTGTCGCTTGACTCAGCTTTGTACTTATCAAACTTCTTGTAAGGCTTCTTGGAATATTTATCATTCTTTCTGAACAGCCTTTTCATCTTTCTAGTGAACATTGCCATTTCTTCATCATCTGTTGAGCTTCCATCAATGGAGTCAGCTTTCATGACAAGAGACTTTTGCTTCTTGTCTTCAGACTTCTCCTTCACCTCGAAGTTCTTCATTGAGATCTCATGGGTCAGCAGCGAGCCAATGAGTTCATCATACTTGTAGGTGGTTAAGTCTTGAGCTTCCTCAACAGCAGTTTTCTTGGCTTACCAGCTTTTAGGAAGACTCCTCAGTATCTTCTTGACTTGCTCTTCCTCAGTAAAGATCTTGCCAAGTCTCTTGAGCTCGTTGATAATGTTTGTGAACCTTGCGTTCATCTCAGAGATTCCTTCATCATCATTCATTTCAAACAGCTCGTATAACCTCATGTGCTGGTTCACCTTGGACTCCTTAACTTTGTTGGTTCCTTCGTAGGTGACCTCCAGTTTCTTCTAGATCTCCTGCGCTGACTCACAACCTGAAATTTTGTTGTACTCTGCAGCATCTAACGCACAGTGAAGCATGTTTATAGTCGAAGCATGATTTTGTAGCTTCTTGAGATCATCCTCTGTCCATTTAGTCTCAGCTTTAACAACCGTTTGGCCATCAATAGTTTCAACAGGAACAAATGGGCCTTGGACTATGGAAAGCCATGCACTCATATTTGTTGCCTGAATGAAATTTTTCATTCTGTTCTTCCAAATGGTATAGTTAGACCCGAAGAACAGAGGAGGCCGAGTAATGGACAAGTCCCTCAGGTAAAATCTGAGTTGTCTGATTTCCTGGGAGGAAACGAGTGCTGTTCTCAGCCATAGTGGGGATCAGCTCAAGATAGTTATATCTTGCTCAGTGAGCTGTTAGGCTCTGATACCACTTGTTGGTCCCTTATAACGTGACAAGTTTAGTTCCAAGGGGGGGGGGGATAGGAACTATTTAAAATTTTGTCCGTTTAGGCTGACTTCTTTTCTTAAGAAAAGGTTTACACAGTGGCACTAAGTAATTCTAAGACACAAGCTTAGTCAACTTGTGACTAAGTTTGTTTCTTTCGTTGAGTCAGGAGATAGCACTTAGAGTCTATTCCTGAACTCAGCTTCTTAGTGCACTCAACTCAGCGTGAGTTTGTTACTTAGTCAGTTTTATAGCAAACAATATGTAAAGGAGTTTAAGGGTTAGAAATATGTTACTCAGCAGACATATCCTGGTTCGGCCTCTCCGCCTACGTCCAGTCCCCGGAACTCGTCCGAGCTTTTTGAATTCTCTACTGAGCTCTTTAAAGGTAGAGCACGAAACCTTTTACAATAGAAGCTGAGTATACAAGAGTACCTTCCTCTATACCTCTACTCACTCCTATATCTACCGCTGAGTACTATAACCGAGTACTCAACCTCTCCTTTCTATTCTTCTAGAAATGATGAAGTGTTTGTGCTAAACAACAATTGCTAAGACACTTTAGATGATTGAAAATCACTCTAGACTTTTACACAATGATTGGAAATTGGTGTAAGGTTTTTGCTTTGCTTTTCTCACAGAACTTCAAGTATGAATTTGGACAGCGTTTCGGCTAATTGAAGATCTGCATCGAATGAAGCAAATGAGAGGCCTTTATATAGTGACACTTGAGGCACCGGTAATTTCGAATTTTGAAATAACCGTTGGAGGGAAACGGCTTCCTGTCGTTGTCACTCAGTACGTGCTCAGTGTCGTTGGCCAATGAGATTCTTGCATCTTCTGTCCACGGCAGTGCTCGGAAGCTTTTCGTCTGGCAAGCAGAATGTTTCGACATTTTTGGCAAAGTCTTCCAGACAGCTTCCTGCGCCTTCTGAACTTTACCCAAAGTAGAAATACTTTGTCTAGAAGTTGGTTCTTGTCTGCCGCTGTCTTGTACTTCTTGTCGACACACTCAGCAGCTTCATCTTGAAGCAATTAAGAGAAGGCTTCTCGATCCTTCTTCATGCTGAGCTTGTGCTTTGTACAAAATGACCGCGTTTTGTATCTTGGGTCGTGATGTCTTGATGTGTTGACTTGGGCTTGACTTCCACTTATGGGCTTTATATCTTAATGTCTTATATACCAATAAACTCAACATTGAACAAACACATTAGTATGAATAAATCAAAGCATTTAAATTTAATGTGTTTAGAATATTTTTATCAATTACTTAAATAATTTTGTCAAATCAAAATCATGTGGAAAGGTGTTTCAACAGGAAGATGTCTTCGCATGGAAGAATGAGATCCTCCCAAGGATTAGTCCAGATGTAATCACTCAGAAACTTAATATCGCCGAGGACGCGGTCCCGATAGCACAAAAACGGAGAAATCATGGTCCTGAGAGACAGAAGGTGATTGAGGAGGAGATTTCTAAACTCAAGAAGGCGGACGCCATCGAGGAAGTAATTTATACGCAATGGCTAGAGAATGTTGTCCTCGTCAAAAAGGCGGGCGGATCATACCGTATGTGTATTGATTTCATGGATCTCAATAAAGCCTGTCCCAAAGACAACTACCCTTTACCGTGTATTGATATCCTAGTAGACGGAACCGCGGGACACGCCATGTATTCCTTTACTGATGTGAAGTCAAGCTATCACCAGATCCCGATGGAGCCATCTAACAGGATCAAAACTTCGTTCGTAACACACCAGGCGACTTATTGTTTTAAGGTCATGCCCTACGGACTCAAAAATGCAGGGGCAACTTACCAGCAAATGATGAATAAAATATTTGAAGGGAGAAAAGGTGACAACTTTTCTGTCTATGTAGATGATATGATCATCAAGAGTACCGCTGTGGAGAAGCATGCAGATGACATAAGGGAAGTCCTGAGGGTCCTACGACAGCACAATATTAAATTGAATCCAGAGAAATGTACCTTTGGGGCGACCTATGGAAAATTCCTGGGATTCATGATCAGCCAGAAAGGGGTGAGTCCAAATCTAGAAAAGATTCAAGCTGTTCTGGATATAAAGACGCCACAAAATGTTAGAGAGGTGCAACATCTTAACGGGCATATCGTTGCCTTGGGCAGGTTCATTTCATGCTCAGCTCGTAGATGCTTACCCTTCTATGAAGTGATCAAAAAACAGAAAGCATTCGAGTGGAATGAAGATTGTAAACAAGCTTTCGAAGGAATCAAACGCTTCCTCGCGGAACCTCCCTTGATGAGCAGACCATTAAAAGGTGAGAATCTTTCCATGTATGTCTCTGTCACAGATAAAGTAGTTAGTACTGTCATGATAAGGGAAGAAGACGGCCAACATTATCCGATCTATTATGTGAGCAAAGTTCTAAAAGACGCCGAAACACGATATTCGAAATTGGATAAGATGGCACTGGCCGTTGTCACCACTTCGATTCGCCTTAGACCTTATTTCCAGGCTCATACAGTCATTTTCCGCACCAGTATACCCATGAGGAAGGTATTGCAAAAGCTAGAGACTTCGGGGAGATTGATGGAATGGGCAATCCGCCTAGGTGAGTTTGATGTCCGTTATGAAGGTAGATCTGCTCTGAAAAGCGAAGTCTTGGTAGACTTTGTAAATGAATTCACTGAAGAAGGCGTAAATCTCCCCAAATCTAAAGTTGAAGAATGGACGATGTACACTGATGGGGCTTCTTCTGTTGAGGGTGCAGGAATAGGCATCGTGATCAAAGGGTCGCGTTACATAAAACTACATTATGCAGCGAAGTTAGACTTTCCCGCAACGAATAATGCAGCGGAGTATGAGGCCTTAATATTAGGGCTACGCTTGTTGAAGGAAATTACACCCGAGCGGATCGTGATCTATAGTGATTCTAAGCTCATGGTCAATCAGGTAATCAAGAACTTTGAAGTGAAAGATGACATCTTGGCCAAATATGTAGAAGAGGTCAAAACGCTGCTGAGCTACCTTGAGAACAAGGAAACTAAATGGGAGCTAGTCCATGTGCCTCGGGGATCAAATGTAGAAGCTGACCATCTCGCTAAACTGGCTTCTAGGAAAGAACAATGGTCGGACCTGCAATGCCCGTTCGAAGTCAAAACGGTGCCAGCATTTATCTCGGAGACTGTATCTCTTTTAACATCCGTTGAAAATCATTGGAGATCACCTATCCGCCAGTATCTTGCAGATGGAACTTTGCCTCAAGACAAAGAAGAAGCTCGGTGGACGGTAAGAAAAGCCGCTTATTTCTCCTTAATAAATGATTGCCTATACAGAAAATCTTTTGGACATCCCTGGTTGAAGTGTGTCACGACAGAAGAGGGACAACAGATCCTCAAGGAGCTACACGAGGGTACTTGCGGAGCTCATGAAGCATCCGCCTCCATTCTAAAAAAGTCTAGACTGGTAGGGTTTTATTAGCCCACGGCGGAACTTGAGGCTCAGAGGTTGGTAGAATCCTGTCACAATTGCCAGGTTCATGCAAACGACTCTCACACGACTAAGAATCTTCAAAGGCCCATCATCGAAGGATGACCCTTTGCAGTTTGGGGAATTGACATTGTCGGACCCTTTCCTCCTACCAAAAGACAAAGGAAATATGTTGTAGTAGCTGTAGACCACTTTACGAAGTGGGTTGAAGCCGAAGCAGTCTCTTCCATAAGTGCAGAGCGAATGGTCGAGTTTGTCATAGACAACATAGTTGGAAGATTTGGAGTTCCCCACACGATTATTACCGACAACGGGACGCAGTTCAATTGCGGAGAGTTCAAAACATTTTGCGAAAGTCAAGGCATTCAAAACAGGTTCGCCTCTGTTTACTACCCCCAATCTAATGGGATGACTGAGGTAACAAATCGAACGATTGTCAAAGGCATAAAAAAGAGACTGGGCGAGCATGACAAAAAGTGGGCAGATCACCTCATGAATGTCCTATGGGCATACAGAACCACACCTCGAACTGCGACTGGCGAATCACCGTTTGCCCTCACCTACGGAGTAGAAGCAGTAATTCCCGTTGAGATTCAGGTCCCAAGTGACAGAGTTTTATTCTACTATGAAGACAGGAACGACCAAAGATTAAGGGAGAGTCTTGACCAATTGGAAACAAGAAGGGAGAAGGCGTATGTACGGATGGCTGCCTACAAACAAAGGATCGCAGCCTATCACAACAAACACGCCAAACTCGTGGACTTAAACCCAGGAGATCTTGTGCTCCGCAAGGCGGACAAAATTCAATCTTTGGAAGGCAAAGGAAAGTTGGGGATCACCTGGACGGGGCCATATAAAATTGTCACCAAAATTGGACCTGCCACTTTCAAGATACAAGATGCGGAGGGAAATACATTGCCACGGACGTGGAACATCCAGAACCTCCGCAAATATTTCACCAGAAAGTAAAGTGTAACCAAAGTCTTGAGTACTCTTTTTCCTTTAGTAAAGTTTTTATCACATGTGGTTTTTCTTATTAAAGGTTTTAACGAGGCTCACGCATAAGACCAATCCGTTGTAATAAGGCGCATCGCCATTTAATAAAAAGCAATGTTCATCTTGCAAATTATTTCTTTGAGTACTTTTCCTACAGTAATATAAATATTCCAGATTCAAAAAAAAGGGGGAGGCAACAAACGCATTCCCACAAGTAGGATAATGCTATCATGGCATAACTACTTTCTCCTCAAAGATAGGAGAACAATCTCAGCGGCGGATCAATCTACCTCAAAGATAGGAAACAAATTGATCCCCGTCAGAGATAGAGTTAAAAAATTTCTCAGACATGAGATCTTTACACTCTCACACACTCTTTCCAAAGAAGAGTCCAAAGTCCTAGTGGCGGATCGATTCACCTCAAAGATAGGAAGCCAATCGATCTCCTAAGGCAGCTTAACTTCCTCTAAAGGAATAAAAGCTCCAAGACTTCACAAAGGCTCACACTCCGAGGTATGGCTGGCCACCTACCTCGAACCAACAGAACCAATCCTAAAACCTATAGATTTACTTGCTGAAAGATATAAAGCGTAAAGTAAAGATAAATGGTTGTAACAAGGATTAAAATAAAATTGTACTTAGTTACATTTACAAAAATTAAACATCTATAGGAGCATTCTCCTTAGCATCTTTTTCACCAGATGCGTCCTCCAGAGGTACCTCCTTCTCTACAGAAATGGTTCCTTCCTGAGGAACAGTACAATCAATTATCAGCTCATTATTCTTATCACCCGCCTCCTGGGATACTTCATCGAGGTCCTCTGGTTCGAGATCAACAAGGGGTTTGCTCTCTTCGACAGATCCATTCATCACTTTGCGAATATGATCGCAGATGAAGTCCTTGACGTTCGGGATTTTGCGATACTTAAGGCAATCATCCACCTCAGGGACCACGTACTCGGGATCCACAAAATCAATCTCGGGATGAGCAAGTTTGACATACGCCATGATCCACTCGCCATAATAATAAGCTCGTTCCCCTGCCAGGATCTCCGCATTAGATAAGGCAGCCTTGTGATCTTCAGCATCTGCATCTATCTTTTCCTTCAATCTAAGGATCTCAGCATCCTTACTCTCATTAAGAGCAACGACGGAAGCAGCGTTCGCGTTTGCAATGACGACCTCTTTCTCTAGCCTTTTTATGGTCACCTTGTCCGCCACCCCTTGGAGTAGATCCGCCTCCATAGCACGCACATGCGTGTAGGCCTATCAAAACAAAGGAGGAGGTAAAAACCCGAATCTCCTCAAGAGAGATCACTCTTTCATCCAAAAATGTGAAAAACAAAAGAAAAACTTACCAGAAGGAGATCCCTTTTACTCATCTTGGCATGGGCTGTCCCGGAGAACTTATCCTGGCTCACGCGCACTTCTCCAAGTTGACCAAGGGCCTCATCGAGATCATTGATAACAGACTCGTTCCTCACGGACCCTTTATCGCCATACTTGGCAAGCCAGTATCCACCTAAGTCAGGCTTCACCACCTATACAAGAATTGAAAGGTCAAAACTAAGATTCATGGCAGGGAAAGGAGAGATATTGAGGCAAGCATACCTGTTCCTTCTCCACTATAGGCTTCTCAGCTCTCATGGCATCTGCCATTAACTTTCCTCCACCAGAAGCTGCGGATCTCTTCTTCTTCTGCGGGGGAAGAGCCGCGACTTCTTCCGTAGGACGTTTTCCAGCACTCTTCTGGGGATCCGCCACCTGCGTATCCTTCTGGGCCTCCAGCTCCTTTTGCTTCTTACGCATTTCTACAAGGGCGCGACTGGCATCAGACAAACCCCTGATAAGGGAACAATAAAATAATCAAAGTTCAAGGAAGAAACAATGTTACCTCCATCTAGTTGTGTAAACTTCACGTAAGTAATCTTGTCCCCTTCACGGCGGATCAGTGGAATGTCATTCATCATGAATTCCAAGGTGTCAGCGTATGTCCAAGCATCCGCCTTGATGCTTTTCATGAGATCCGCCACTTTCTCATCGTTGTCTGTCAGTATACGCAAGTCTCTAGCCATATGCAGAGGTTTGGCATTCCAAACCGATGGAAATCCCAGAGGTTCGCCCTCTTTTATCTTCACAAAGAAAAATCTTTCATCCCAGAGATGGACGTTTGACATCTTACCGCAGAAAGGCGAATAAGTCTTGAATTTAGCAAAAGTGTAAAAAGACTCGGCCTTTCACTTCGTGGGTTTGTGAAGAGACCGGAAGACTCGAGGGTTACAGACTACCCCTAGGTTCGACGCCAAATAACAATCCAGGGCCAAATCTAACAAGCCATTTGGATGCAGCTGGCAGACAGTGATCCCAAAGTACTCTAGGATATCCGCCATCATTTTAGGAAGAGGAAGACGGAATCCCCTCCCCACATGGCAGCTGTAAACGGACAAGTACCCTATTGGCGGACAGACGGGTCACTGATGGGCAGCCGCCAACTCTATCTCGTAATCCTTGATCCAAGGATAACGATCCGCCAAATTGGCTAGATCCGAAGCGCTCATACGGGACGAAGTAGACTCCGCCCTCGGCAACTTTTTTCTAAATGGGGTTGAAGGGGAAGCTTCCATTCCGGAAAGCCTCCTAGAATCTATCGTCGGAGCAATATGGGTTGCGGCAACGGGAAAGTTCTGAGTCCTAACTAAACGAGTTCGATAGCTACTACTCACCGAGTTGCACAACTCGGTTAGGTCACAACTAGCAGTACTTTCGGAAGAATTAGAACTCTCGGAAGAAGTAGTCCAGCTAATTATGGTTTCAGAGGAAGTGGTCAAATTAAAGAGTTCGAGGGTAGACTCAGAGGAAGAACTCATAAACATCCAGAAAACAAAGCGAAAAGATTCACTTACATGAGAGTTAGAGGCTTTGAAGATTCTGGATTCCGGAAAAAGCTCTGGAAAAACTCGAAGCAGGATGAAATAGGAAGATGCAAATGAATTGGAAAGAGAAGAGGGAGATGGAAGAAGGTGTTCGCTCTTACCTCGAGTAGCGCGCCTATGACACATGTCGCCTAATGAATGGCCTGGAACAGAGTGACCATAAATGCAGTTCATCATGACGGCGTGCGAAGAAACTCAAAAGCCCTAAAGGACTTCAATGGAACTTGGGGGGGCTTCTGATAACATCGAGATATTATCCATGGGATCAAAGTGGATATTTACCAAAACGACAACGTATTGGGAACGCCGGGGAAGCAGTGGCGTATCAAGCAAGTCATCTCGGTGGCGGATCTCCTAGATTCCGCCACACGCTATCCGTAGTCAAACCTACACAAGATCCGCCTACGCGTCTCGATCCGCCCGTCCGAGCCGATCCCCAATAAAGGTAATTAATGAACCGTTAATGAGCTAACGGCCATACTTAAGGGAGATCCGTAACCGCCATTGATGAGGCATTAATGGAGACATTCTGGTTACTGGGAGTTACGATCACATGACTATAAATAGCTTGCACCCCGAGCTATTGAGGTACACATTCATTCTCTTCCTTAAACCCTACCTCTGTCAATATTGTTTATTCTCCTTATTCCATGCTAACTTTGGCATCGGAGCTTCCCCCCGTCGAACCCAACGACACCCCCACAGGGAAGAAAGTTGATCAGAAATCCATCCCTAGCTATCACTTTTTGCATCCCATACCCTTCCCATTTAATTTGCGGGTACCCGTACCCTTACCCGTTAAGAATCAATAAATAAAAAAAATATTACAAATTTAAGAAACTATAAATTTAATAAATCATCAATCTAAAAATTGAATAAATTGAACCTTAATTAATAAGAATAAAGTAGCTTAGTGGTATCACTCAATTGTTAAAAAATAAATGGTTGGGGTTTAAATTTCACATCTTACATCTAAAAAACAATGATATTTATTAATATAATTTTTTTTATGACGGGTAACGGGTACCGGGTACCCTAGGGGTATTCCCATACCCGTCCCATTACCCTAACGGGTAATGGTTTTGATCCCATACCCGTCCCATACCCTTTTATATAGGGTACGAGTAGTCCCATTAGGGTCGGGTAGTGCCGGATACCCGCGGGTACACTACCCGTTGCCATCCCTAGTTGTAAGTTGTTTTTTATATTGCTTAAATAATAAAAGCTTCTCCTCTCTCGTTGGAGTATGCACGAATTGGCCGAACCACGTAAATTTTTTGTATTGTTTATTTTATTTTATTTTTAATATTTTATTAATTCGCATAAGTTGTCTTCATCTCCTAAAAGAAAATAAGTTGATGAATTATGAATGCGACATCTCTTCTAAGGTACATCTTATATGTCAAAATTTAAAACCGTTAAAAATGTAAGAATTTGATTGCAACTTGGATCAAGCATGGCGTTGGTTTATGAACGGTTCCAGCCCAAAAGAAAAAACAAGAATTGGCTCCAAATGACATGCTTGTATAAATGGAATTTTCTTGTTACAAAGAAAGAATAGAAGTATAAAAGCTAAAAATATTGGTTGTGGAGGATGGCCAAGACTAAGATCTTCTGTCCTATATATAGGAGGGACAGTGGATGGCCAAGAGTAAGCGCATCTCAACTTGCCCCAGTAGTAGGAATTGACATCTCAAGTTTGTAGTCATTTAATGTTGATTCGTGCTGACATTGCACGTAGCTCCTTGGCAATATCTGAGAATGAAGGCCTACAGTCTGGATCACATGACCAGCATCTCTCCATCAGTGATCTCCATGCCGGATCACACCAGCTCGGTATTTCAAGTCGAAGGCTACCTCTTATTATACCACCTGACAAATAACATACATTTACTTTTACTCTGTATGTATAACACATTGAATATGAATATGAATATGCACTACCTATTATTTCTTCTGAACGCAAATTTGAATAAGGCTCCTCCCCTGTTAAGAGCTCCCACATCACTATTCCAAATGAGAACACATCAACCTGCACCAAAGTGTTACATATGATATTTCCAAACCCACTTTCACAAATGCAGAATATCACCATCTTACCTTTTCTGTTACCATTTTGTTCTTACTGTTTAAAAGCTCCGGTGCCATCCATGGTATAGTTCCTCTTACTCCACCAGAGACAAGAGTCCGCTGTTTAATTTTTGATAAGCCTAGATCACCAATCTGAAAACAAGGTTACATTCAACAGAGCCAATTAATGATGATATTAAGACCTATTAACACTATATAAGGAATTAGAGATAAGACAAGGCATGTAGCCCTTATCCCAGAAAAAGAAAGTATATACTCATAACCTTAGCAGCTACTTACCTTACACACAGGTCGCTGAGGATCCCTCATATTCACCAAGAAATTATGAGATTTCAAGTCAAAGTGGACAATGTTCTTTTCATGTAGATACTCCATCCCAAAGGCAGCATCCATTGCTAATATTATCCTCTTCCGTCGATCAATTGTTCTGTATGTTTGAAGGATGAGATTCGCAGGTGCATGTAATGTAATTGTAACTATTAAAACTATGTTGGACAAGTAAAATACAGAGACGAAACATCATGTCCGTTTCTAAGACGAATCACTAAATTGGGATATTCAATCCCGATTGCAGAAATGAGAAAATTCATGATGTTTTTATATGAATGCAATATAAAACTCATGCACTCATCAATAAGAACTTTGAAGTTTAAATTAAATCTACTCGAATGGCTGAACACTAGTTCAAATCCCACAACTCAAATGAAAATACGTTTTTCCCCATTACATCATTCAGGGTAAAGAGATGATTCAGGGTTCAAGTATTAACAATCCTATACATAGTGGAAATAGTAATGGTTAAATTATTATACCGATCCTTTCTTTGCAGAACTTGTTTCAAAGAAGCATTGACCATGTATTCTGTCACTGTTGCCAGGTTATTCGGTGGTCCATCTGTTACCACACCATAAAAAGCCACAATATTTGGATGGTGAAGTTGACCAAGCATGTGAGCTTCCTTCCAAAAGTCTGCAACCTGCAACATACACTTTGTTAATTTAATTTCTCAAGTGTCAGCCTATGGAAGAATTGAATAAATGATTACCAATCGATCCTCCTGCTGCGAGCCTCCGGTGAAACAACTTGGTTTAATCTTCTTGATGGCAACATCAGACCCTTTCCATTTTCCATGGTAGACTGTTCCATATGTACCAGAACCAAGTTCTTTTACATACTCCAGGTCTGAATTTTTAATCGTCTGTACAACAACAAAGGATAAAATTTAGTCTTGTAGATTCATCATAATAAAATAAGAGAGTAAGATCTAGATATACCTGCAGACGAGTATATAATCCAACCAAGTCAGTGGAGATTCTACCAATCGCATTGGAGCCTTTAATGCTTTGCTTAGTAGCATCCTGCAAAATCAGATTGTGTCACTAATAAGTGTGTGTGTTAAAACACAAGTAAGTATCTCTAGCTAATAATAACCTTATCAATGCCTAAACCAGTCAGAAGTTTCTGTTGAATCCCTTCATCCTGCATCTGATCCTTTTGCGTGCTAGCTGCATTAGAAACAAAAGAATTGGATGCAACTGCTTTATCATCTTTCTGGATTATGATAACTTGTCCATCTACGAGATCTGACAGATTTGCTTGAGACTTGAGCAAGGGAATAGAAACATCAGTACTGGCAGTGGCATGAAAAGAGAGGGCAGGAGTTGCGGATAATGACAAGTTATCCATGAGATCAACTGTATTTTTTGGATCACTAAAGAAGCCACAACCGCCAATATTCATAGGGTTTATACTGTCTTCCACTTGTTGTTCGTTGCTAGAACCGGGGATGCTGTTCTGTTTGTCATTCTTACAAACACTTGGATATGGAACTTCATGACTCTCATAGAGGGAACCAGTCAATAAATCTTCACATTTCCAGGGTGGAATAATATTTTCCCCGTTCAAATTAGGATTACGCAGGGATTTATGCTCAATGATCCCGAAATCCTGAATTGATTCATAATCACACATCGACTTCTCCTTTGAATTATGCAAATCCAATTGCAAATTGTCATCCCTAGGGTTCGAAAGATGCAAGCGAGAGCCTGTATATTGAGACAAACAGATACAGGCTTGACTTCCCTGTACTCTCATATTCCCCTGATACAGATCATATTTCTGCTTATTTTCCTCGCAACAATTCGTCAATTCCTCTGATTGTTTAGCCAATTTCCTGAATGAATCATCAGCAGACCTCAGGTTAACAGGATTCTTTTTAACCTTATCATCAAAACCAACTCTAAACAGCTGAGACCCACTTGTGAGCCCGAACGCATTGCTATTGCTATTGCTAATGCTAATGCTCTGAATGTTATCAGCGTAGTCGTTACTGCATACAAAGAGCCATAGCCTGATTTTATGTCCGTACAACTCAAGGTTTTCGTAGTCCTTAATCATGCGAGTAACGTCCTCGTCAGACGAAACAGAAAGCAGAGGAGCATAAGTGCCGGAGACGGAGAGCTGGTATTTGAGTGAGAAAGAGTTTAATTTGGGGGAAAGATTGGAGATGTTAGAGCGGAGGTTAGAGAATCCGATATTTCGGTCAACGGAGATGATACGAGCTTCGCCACCAATGTACTTGAGTGTGTTGGAAGGGGGGCGGAGATAGAAAGCGCCATGGAAAGTGCAAACAAGCCTAAGCTTTCGTGATAAGGCGGGTGTGGTAGGTTTCAGACGGAAACGAGAGGCAGGTGGTTGTTTCATGGAGAGAGATAGCAGAAGAAGAAGAAGAAGAAGAAGAACGAAGAGGGAGTTGTGATCTTATTATATAGTTAGCGTGTGGAGTGTGTTTTGCCATCAGCTGTTGAGATTCTCGCGCCCAACTCAAATATCTACCAGGTTCCTTCACAATTCTAATGTATGAGTACTTCTATTCTTTTACTATTTTACATAGGGATAAGGTGGCTTATAGTTTGTTTTTTTTTTTTTTTTAAGTATCTATTTAAGTTGAACGTACGACATTACACAAATATAGACTTAACGTTTAAGAAATATATCAATTTAGATATCGATAATAGATTGAACATGTTATTTCAATTACTCCGTTAAGTTCTGATTTCTCCCTCTACGTACAATTGACAGAACTTAACGGAGTAATATCAATGACGTGTCTCGTTTCGTTATCGAAACCTAAATTGGTATAATTTTTAAACGTTAAGCATATATTGGTGTTATTTTGTACGTGGAGTCTAAATTGATATTTTCCCACAAACCATAAACATATTTTGATATCTTATCCCTTTTATATATTAATATTCTTTCATCTTATTTATATTTATATTGACTATTGACGCTTTTACAGGAAATTAGTGCATTAACCGGTTGATTTTTTTACCTTAGATTTCTGATTATTTATTTCTTACATTACCAAATTGATTGGTTGTGGCCCTGTTTGGGAATTAGCTGTTAGCTGTTAGCTGATTACATTAGTTGTTAGCTGTTAGCTGATTACATTAGTTGTTAGTTGTTAGCTGATTTGACTAGCTGTTTGTGTAGATCTGTTTGGTAAAAATTAGTTGATTGATAATAGCGGTTTGTGCAAAAAGACGAATAAGGACATTTCTTTTTTTAATTTTAGGACCTGTAAACTAAAAGTAGGGTTAAAAAAGTTCATTAATTTTAATATTGCAAAACGGTAATTGAAAAAGCACCTAAAAGGAGCTTTTTCAAAATTAACGTTTTCATCCCAAAACTCTCTCCCAAACCTCTCTCCACCAAACACTCCAATCAGTGGTCAACCTGATACCAGTGTCAATTTGGAGTATGTTCATGGGACCGAGGAGCGTGATTACTTTCACTCTCTTGTTGACGAGGTCAATAAAAGCGATCCAACCTTTATACGCAATGTTTCTCAATTTATTCACTGGCAACTTCATCCAAACGAAGCTAGATATTGTGAACCGGAAGTCAAAGCCGATGTTCGAGGACGACCGAAAGGATCATCAACCAAACGTATGCCCAGTGCATGGGAGTATCGTGACAGTCGTCGTGGACGGACTCGGTCTTCCAGTTCGGGTCGGAGTCATGGGCGCTCTTCTAACCGATCAACAGGTATTTTTTACTATTATTTTTAATTTACGTAATAATTGTGTATAGAATCAATTGTGTTCCTTTTACTATTAAATGTTTATTAAGTCCAGAGTTATATTATTATAGGTACTGCTGCCACTGAATGTGATATTACTGATTACCATAATTACGACAAAATCGTTGAAATCATAAAGCCTTATATTGAATCCTATCTCGATGTCAAGGGTGATGGTAACTGTGGGTTCCGTCTTGTGGCAGACCGAGTATTCGGTGATGAAGAGAGTTGGTATTTTGTTAGAACGGCTATAGTGAATGAAATAATTGCTAAACGTACTTTATACGAGCCAATTTACTATGATGGGATTGCAGCGGCAGTTAAGCGGATTGCTTGGGATGGTGGGAATTGTACAATGGAACATTGAATGCTAACTTTTGATGACCTGTATCCGATTGCGTCATTATACAATGCTGCTGTATTTTTTTTCGGATATGGGAATGGAGAGAGCTTATTTTCATGTGGTACTATGCTACCGCTGTATGCGCCCGCAACTGCTACACGACCACAACGAGAAATTGTTATTGCTCATTTAGGTCATCGGTACGAACATTATATTCGGCTGGATTTATCCAGAGATTTTCCAGTGCCGTCGATATTAATTAACTGGAACATATGTCGTGACAGTAGCGTTGAAGGATGGGACCTTTTGTATGCAGATCGGCGAGCACAGTGGGATAGATTATCAAGAGCTGCAGGATATCGCGTTTAGTGTCATTACTTTTTAGTGAACTTACTGTTTAAGTGAAAGTACTGTTTATTCAAACATTGGAATTACTGTTTATTCAAATTACTGTTTATTCAACTTACTGTTTAAGTGAAAGTACTGTTTAATTGGAATTACTGTTTATTCAAATTACTGAATTTGAATTACTGTTTAATGTCATTACTGAACTTCAGATTACTGTTTAATTAGAATTACTGTTTCTAGTAAAACTGAAACAACTAAAATAAACATACTAACAATACTGTTTAGTAAATACTGATATTACTGTTTAGTACAAATGAAACAACTAAAATAAACATACTAGTAATACTGTTTAAACATCACTAATCATTTGGCCAAATGCCAATCATGCATAAGCTTATCCACTTCCTCCGCCCACACCTCTGCTGTATCTTCATCTACGCGTCGAAGAGCTGCTAACATGCCAGTGCCCACAGTAGCCCACCGATTAATCCACTGCAAAAACAAAAAACAAAACAAAATGTTATTAATTAATATTACTGTTAAAAACTCGTATTAACAGATAAAATCAAAATTACTTACAATCTCACTGTTCGAACGAGTGAGAACCGTCTGTGGGTGTGCATCCATGTGGGGCATGATGTGTGGATGTGAATATCTAGTGTACCACTCCATGTACGTCTCATCACATGCTGATGGAATCTGAGCAAGAGTGTATATCATCAACATGAGCGCCAATGCTGCTGGGAAAAATCCCCAACTATCGTCAACAACCACAACTGGATGCTCTAACCGATACCGACTGCTATTCTAAGGACGTACAACCTTCGTGCCCCTGAAAGACGGCATGGGTACAATCTGGATATACCCCAACTGACGGAGACATCTATCAGGCATATACGGCTCCATGACATCCCGGTATCGTATCCATCCTCTATAGATAGTCCTAGGAGTGCGGGTCACTATGTCAGGACCGTATGGCATCTATATCACCTACAAATGTAACAAGTTAATTATTATAAAAGTAAATTAATATAGTTTAAAAAATTTATTGCTGTACAAGTAGAAATCGTACCTCAAACGCTGTCAATCTAGTACGCACGCGGGTCGAATTCGGTCGCCACTCTTGTATATAAACAAGGTGGGACCGAACATCAAAAACATCCACCCGATAGCCTCAAACTCAGACATCCGACCTACAAAGCATAAAGAGACAACTGAAGTGCAGAATACCCCGCCACCTTTCCAATGAGTAGCCAGCAGCTCATTTCTAGTCACCCCAAACAACTCCATCACTACCGACTGAAGTTGTTCCCCACCAATGCTAGCAGACACCAGTCGCCCCTCCACTAGGATATGTAGAATCTCCCAAACGTCATGCAGCATAATCGTTGTCACGTCCGTGTCTAAATTTCTAAAATTTATATTTTGATATTAGTATATATTATAATTATTGGATGTGTGAAGTTAATTCGGTGCTATAGGAAAAGTTTGAAGTTAATTTGATGGTTTTAGGTGTAAATTAAAAGTTTAGAGTAATTTTTAAAAGATTATATAAAGATGGATGACCAAACTGGATATTCGCCAGATTTGGATATATATATGCGAAGAGGTGGAGAAGATGAGGATCATCTTTTCTTGTTTTTTTCTTTTTCTTTTCTCTGTTTCTTTCCTTTTTTGTTTTCTTCGTCATTTTTATCGTTCCTCGACCGTTTCTCCACCGTTTCTTTGATTTATGGAAATTCGACCGTTCGAATCACTCGAAATTGAAACCATATCATCCTTATGCATAGATCTAAGTCCTAACCGAAGAGTTTTTGAGTTTCGGTAATGTTTGGAGGGAAACGTCTTAGACAGAATTTAGAGACGAATCGATCGGGTGTATTTTCCTCAATTAGTAGCCAAGGTAAGTAACTATCAACTATATTTTGAGTTTTATGTATATAGATAAATATATATCAAAGATTTTTCAGTAATTGATATTTTAGGGTTATGCAGGAATTTTGTCAAATTAGGGTTTTTCATGATTTTGCTCTTTATTGTGAAATTGCGGTTCAAATGAAGCTATTGATTATGCTTCTATGTGATTTTCAGATTTTACTTGATTATGTTGATTTAAGGCTTGATTTGGTTGATTTACATATATACATATATGTTTTTGGTTTCAATGTATATATATATTGATGAATTTGATGATTTCTTACGAATTGTTTTTGGATTGAGAAATCTGTTGCGGTTATTGTTGTATTATTTTGGATTGAAGTGCAAATATGATTTTTATGATACAAAAGGGCTAATTGAAGCCAAATGATTTATGATTATGAAATAGTTTGGAATTTGATTGTAAAAGAAAATTTGAGTACGTTATGATTTTATGATTTTATATCCATCGAGAGTTATCCGGATCGGTGGTTTTTTATTTGAAGACCATGTTCAGTGAGGGACATGGCCTGTGTACACAGTCTGAAGACCTATTGGATATGACAAAGAAGTGTCGGGTAAGACCATATGGGATAGGCAATGTTAAGAGACGTCTCGACTATATATGTGGTTATGGATTGATACTTAAGTGGAGAAACTCGAGGATGGATACAATGTTTTAAGTTCATTTGAATTAAGTTTTCGGTTATGATTGATTTTGATATAAGGTTTTACGTTTGATTGAAAATGAGTTGGTTTGATAAAACACTTATTTGATTACAAGTTGGTTTGATAAAACATTTATTTGATTATGAATTGGTTTAATGAAACGTTTATTTGTTTTGATTCATTTTGATAAGATGCATTATATATATAAAGTTATATGAACTTAACTTTTGAGTATATTTTATTATAGCTGATAGTTTCTTACTGAGATTTCTGTCTCACGTTTTTAAATGTTTTAATGTTTTTAGGTGAGAAAGTACAAGTATAAAGAAGATTACCTACCGATTAGGCGATGATTTGAAGTTGTTACTTATTGTTAGAATTATTATTAGAACCTTAGTATTTCAATTGTAATGTAATGGAGTTGGTAAATATGTTGAGGTTCTTGAATGACTAATGTAGTAAGGATATTGATTTATTTAGAATATATATCTAAGAGGAATACTTGAAAAGTTAGAAATTTATGATATTTGGATAATTTGGAGACTCCTAAGTATTGATTGTGATCTTTCTATTTCACGCCCGATGCCGATTGAAGTCGTCTAGGGTCGGGTGTGACAGTTTGGTATCAGAGCTCTAGGTTAAATTCTTCGGACCTAAGGTTGATAGTAATTGAGGAATATAGATATTTGGTGAAAGCTAAGAAATAATTTGGAATTTTTCGAGGATTGAGTAACTAGCTAATGAGGGGTAGAAATGAGATTTGATGGTTAGTAAAATATTGGGTGTATTGATATTTGGGCGACATGGTTACATACTTGATATTAAGTATGACTTGGAGTTGATATTTCAGAGTTTAATAGTTAGCTTACAACCATATATATATGAGATAAGAGTAAATTATAACTTTGAGCTAGAGATAATAGATAATTGTCTATATAGGTGTTGCTGGAAAATCAGATTCGTATCTGAATCTTATGATGTATTTTTCGACCAGATATACGCTGAATCTGTCATAGAGTCCTAAATGAAAATTCTTTATTTTTGTCTTACGTTTCCAGGGGTTTTTGAATCGCCTTAATCGGACTTCGTATGAAGAAGTTAGGCTGGAAACGACATCTGTGGTCTTTTTAGCTATTAACCGGAATTTGGTTTTTGTTTTGATTTTTTTTTTCTCTTGATTTGAGAGACACTGCTACTGGTTTACATGATAAGTTGGTCTAAGGATAAAGTGGTCAATTGGAGATAATAGATATTGGATTGAGAAAGATAAAATATGGAGGTTTCATTTCATGGATTTGGAAGTTGATTAATGATTGAGAGATTTAAAAGATAAATATGATATGAGAGAATTAGCATGTTAGCTTAATTGATTTTGAGGAGTTAAATAGAGAATTATAAGAGTGATGTTGATATTAAGAGTTTATGAAATGACTCTTATTGATAGGAAATTATATCATCATAATGAGGTTTATATTGGTGATGTTGATGCTAATGATTGACGATTATAATATAAATAATGATTGGAGTGAAAAATTATAGATATAAGTATTATTATTATGATGAAGTAAGATTATATGCTGATGCAAATCATTGATTCAGATTATTTGAAGTTTAAGAAAAATATAATATCATACATATTAGCGGTTCAAAAGTGATATTTTTGAAGTCTATAGAACTTGGAGATAGGTGAAATATATTTGATATATATGCAATTGATGGAATCAATTGTGATTTAAATTTATTAAAGTAAGATTTGATGTATGTTAGGAAAATACGAATATAAAGTGTATCATATCATATAAAATTCTATATATGAAATTTGAAGTTTTATTGTGGATTTATTGGTGATGAAATTGACTAGGTTGAAGGGTAGAGTTACTAAAAGTTATATTTAAATGATTGTTACAAAGATGTCGATATTGATAAATGATGAAGTTGATGGAGGGGGTCCTATGATGATTATCAGGAATCTTGATAATTAGAAATAACTTCATGAGCTTGGAGATTATTTGAGGAAGAAAATTTAGATTAGAGAATGTGAATTTCGAGGACGAAATTTCTTAAGGTGGGGAGAATTGTCACGTCCGTGTCTAAATTTCTAAAATTTATATTTTGATATTAGTATATATTATAATTATTGGATGTGTGAAGTTAATTCGGTGCTATAGGAAAAGTTTGAAGTTAATTTGATAGTTTTAGGTGTAAATTAAAAATTTAGAGTAATTTTTAAAAGATTATATAAAGATGGAGGACCAAACTGGATATTCGCTAGATTTGGATATATATATGCGAAGAGGTGGAGAAGATGAGGATCATCTTTTCTTGTTTTTTTTCTTTTTCTTTTCTCTGTTTCTTTCCTTTTTCGTTTTCTTCGTCATTTTTATCGTTCCTCGACCGTTTCTCCACCGTTTCTTTGATTTATGGAAATTCGACCGTCCGAATCACTCGAAATTGAAACCATAGCATCCTTATGCATAGATCTAAGTCCTAACCGAAGAGTTTTTGAGTTTCGGCAATGTTTGGAGGGAAACGTCTTAGACAGAATTTAGAGACGAATCGATCGGGTGTATTTTCCTCAATTAGTAGCCAAGGTAAGTAACTATCAACTATATTTTGAGTTTTATGTATATAGATAAATATATATCAAAGATTTTTCAGAAATTGATATTTTAGGGTTATGCAGGAATTTTGTCAAATTAGGGTTTTTCATGATTTTGCTTTTTATTGTGAAATTGCGGTTCAAATGAAGCTATTGATTATGCTTCTATGTGATTTTCAGATTTTACTTGATTATGTTGATTTAAGGCTTGATTTGGTTGATTTACATATATACATATATGTTTTTGGTTTCAATGTATATATATATTGAATAAAATGAATTTGATGATTTCTTACGAATTGTTTTTGGATTGAGAAATCTGTTGCGGTTATTGTTGTATTATTTTGGATTGAAGTGCAAATATGATTTTTATGATACAAAAGGGCTAATTGAAACCAAATGATTTATGATTATGAAATAGTTTGGAATTTGATTGTAAAAGGAAATTTGAGTACGTTATGATTTTATGATTTTATATCCATCGAGAGTTATCCGGATCGGTGGTTTTTTATTTGAAGACCATGTTCAGTGAGGGACATGGTCTGTGTACACAGTCTGAAGACCTATTGGATATGGCAAAGAAGTGTCGGGTAAGACCATATGAGATAGGCAATGTTAAGAGACGTCTCGACTATATATGTGGTTATGGATTGATACTTAAGGGGAGAAACTCGATGATGGATACAATGTTTTAAGTTCATTTGAATTAAGTTTTCGGTTATGATTGATTTTGATATAAGGTTTTACGTTTGATTGAAAACGAGTTGGTTTGATAAAACACTTATTTGATTACAAGTTGGTTTGATAAAACATTTATTTGATTATGAATTGGTTTAATGAAACCTTTATTTGTTTTGATTCATTTTGATAAGATGCATTATATATATAAAGTTATATGAACTTAACTTTTGAGTATATTTTATAAGGTTTTGATTAAATCCTTTTATAAAATATATATATATATATATATATATATATATATATATATATATATATATATATATGTAGCTATGTCAAGTAAAGTTGGTTTTTATAGCTGATAGTTTCTTACTGAGATTTCTGTCCCACGTTTTTAAATGTTTTAATGTTTTTAGGTGAGAAAGTACAAGTATAGAGAAGATTACCTACCGATTAGGCGAGGATTTGAAGTTGTTACTTATTGTTAGAATTATTATTAGAACCTTAGTATTTCAATTGTAATGTAATGGAGTTGGTAAATATGTTGAGGTTCTTGAATGACTAATGTAGTAAGGATATTGATTTATTTAGAATATATATCTAAGAGGAATACTTGAAAAGTTAGAAATTTATGATATTTGGATAATTTGGAGACTCCTAAGTATTGATTGTGATCTTTCTATTTCACGCCCGATGCCGATTGAAGTCGTCTAGGGTCGGGTGTGACAGTTTGGTATCAGAGCTCTAGGTTAAATTCTTCGGACCTAAGGTTGATAGTAATTGAGGAATATAGATATTTGGTGAAAGCTAAGAAATAATTTGGAATTTTTCGAGGATTGAGTAACTAGCTAATGAGGGGTAGAAATGAGATTTGATGGTTAGTAAAATATTGGGTGTATTGATATTTGGGCGACATGGGTTACATACTTGATATTAAGTATGACTTGGAGTTGATATTTCAGAGTTTAATAGTTAGCTTACAACCATATATATATGAGATAAGAGTAAATTATAACTTTGAGCTAGAGATAATAGATAATTGTCTATATAGGTGTTGCTGGAAAATCAGATTCGTATCTGAATCTTATGATGTATTTTTCGACCAGATATACGCTGAATCTGTCATAGAGTCCTAAATGAAAATTCTTTATTTTTGTCTTACGTTTCCAGGGGTTTTTGAATCGTCTTAATCGGACTCCGTATGAAGAAGTTAGGCTGGAAACGACATCTGTGGTCTTTTTAGCTATTAACCGGAATTTGGTTTTTGTTTTGATTTTTTTTTCTCTTGATTTGAGAGACACTGCTACTGGTTTACATGATAAGTTGGTCTAAGGATAAAGTGGTCAATTGGAGATAATAGATATTGGATTGAGAAAGATAAAATATGGAGGTTTCATTTCATGGAATTGGAAGTTGATTAATGATTGAGAGATTTAAGAGATAAATATGATATGAGAGGATATATATGTTGATAATTGAAATTTTGTAGTACATGTATTGTTAATAGAAGTTATTTTTAGTTGAAGTTTGTGTGATTATGGTTTAAGTTTATATAAGGATCAAATTGAGTGTTTATAGGTCAAATAAGAAAATCAAATGATATTATAGATTTATTGACTTTTATGGGTGTAAAGATATTATTTGGAGTTTGGAGAAGACAAAAAAAAACATTGATTGTCGTAATTTATGTATCATATATTCCTTGACTATATAGTTTGGAGAGATGGTTGAAGTTTATTTGGTTGGATTGATGGTATATATAGTGGTGATTATAAGACAAAAAAATAGCATGTTAGCTTAATTGATTTTGAGGAGTTAAATAGAGAATTATAAGAGTGATGTTGATATTAAGAGTTTATGAAATTACTCTTATTGATAGGAAATTGTATCATCATAATGAGATTTATATTGGTGATGTTGATGCTAATGATTGACGATTATAATATAAATAATGATTGGAGTGAAAAATTATAGATATAAGTATTATTATTATGATGAAGTAAGATTATATGCTGATGCAAATCATTGATTCAGATTATTTGAAGTTTAAGAAAAATATAATATCATACATATTAGCGGTTCAAAAGTGATATTTTTGAAGTCTATAGAACTTGGAGATAGGTGAAATATATTTGATATATATGCAATTGATGGAATCAATTGTGATTTAAATTTATTAAAGTAAGATTTGATGTATGTTAGGAAAATACGAATATAAAGTGTATCATATCATATAAAATTCTATATATGAAATTTGAAGTTTTATTGTGGATTTATTGGTGATGAAATTGACTAGGTTGAAGGGTAGAGTTACTAAAAGTTATATTTAAATGATTGTTACAAAGATGTCGATATTGATAAATGATGAAGTTGATGGAGGGGGTCCTATGATGATTATCAGGAATCTTGATAATTAGAAATAACTTCATGAGCTTGGAGATTATTTGAGGAAGAAAATTTAGATTAGAGAATGTGAATTTCGAGGACGAAATTTCTTAAGGTGGGGAGAATTGTCACGTCCGTGTCTAAATTTCTAAAATTTATATTTTGATATTAGTATATATTATAATTATTGGATGTGTGAAGTTAATTCGGTGCTATAGGAAAAGTTTGAAGTTAATTTGATAGTTTTAGGTGTAAATTAAAAATTTAGAGTAATTTTTAAAAGATTATATAAAGATGGAGGACCAAACTGGATATTCGCTAGATTTGGATATATATATGCGAAGAGGTGGAGAAGATGAGGATCATCTTTTCTTGTTTTTTTTCTTTTTCTTTTCTCTGTTTCTTTCCTTTTTCGTTTTCTTCGTCATTTTTATCGTTCCTCGACCGTTTCTCCACCGTTTCTTTGATTTATGGAAATTCGACCGTCCGAATCACTCGAAATTGAAACCATAGCATCCTTATGCATAGATCTAAGTCCTAACCGAAGAGTTTTTGAGTTTCGGCAATGTTTGGAGGGAAACGTCTTAGACAGAATTTAGAGACGAATCGATCGGGTGTATTTTCCTCAATTAGTAGCCAAGGTAAGTAACTATCAACTATATTTTGAGTTTTATGTATATAGATAAATATATATCAAAGATTTTTCAGAAATTGATATTTTAGGGTTATGCAGGAATTTTGTCAAATTAGGGTTTTTCATGATTTTGCTTTTTATTGTGAAATTGCGGTTCAAATGAAGCTATTGATTATGCTTCTATGTGATTTTCAGATTTTACTTGATTATGTTGATTTAAGGCTTGATTTGGTTGATTTACATATATACATATATGTTTTTGGTTTCAATGTATATATATATTGAATAAAATGAATTTGATGATTTCTTACGAATTGTTTTTGGATTGAGAAATCTGTTGCGGTTATTGTTGTATTATTTTGGATTGAAGTGCAAATATGATTTTTATGATACAAAAGGGCTAATTGAAACCAAATGATTTATGATTATGAAATAGTTTGGAATTTGATTGTAAAAGGAAATTTGAGTACGTTATGATTTTATGATTTTATATCCATCGAGAGTTATCCGGATCGGTGGTTTTTTATTTGAAGACCATGTTCAGTGAGGGACATGGTCTATGTACACAGTCTGAAGACCTATTGGATATGGCAAAGAAGTGTCGGGTAAGACCATATGAGATAGGCAATGTTAAGAGACGTCTCGACTATATATGTGGTTATGGATTGATACTTAAGGGGAGAAACTCGATGATGGATACAATGTTTTAAGTTCATTTGAATTAAGTTTTCGGTTATGATTGATTTTGATATAAGGTTTTACGTTTGATTGAAAACGAGTTGGTTTGATAAAACACTTATTTGATTACAAGTTGGTTTGATAAAACATTTATTTGATTATGAATTGGTTTAATGAAACGTTTATTTGTTTTGATTCATTTTGATAAGATGCATTATATATATAAAGTTATATGAACTTAACTTTTGAGTATATTTTATAAGGTTTTGATTAAATCCTTTTATAAAATATATATATATATATATATATATATATATATATATATATATATATATATGTAGCTATGTTAAGTAAAGTTGGTTTTTATAGCTGATAGTTTCTTACTGAGATTTCTGTCCCATGTTTTTAAATGTTTTAATGTTTTTAGGTGAGAAAGTACAAGTATAGAGAAGATTACCTACCGATTAGGCGAGGATTTGAAGTTGTTACTTATTGTTAGAATTATTATTAGAACCTTAGTATTTCAATTGTAATGTAATGGAGTTGGTAAATATGTTGAGGTTCTTGAATGACTAATGTAGTAAGGATATTGATTTATTTAGAATATATATCTAAGAGGAATACTTGAAAAGTTAGAAATTTATGATATTTGGATAATTTGGAGACTCCTAAGTATTGATTGTGATCTTTCTATTTCACGCCCGATGCCGATTGAAGTCGTCTAGGGTCGGGTGTGACAGTTTGGTATCAGAGCTCTAGGTTAAATTCTTCGGACCTAAGGTTGATAGTAATTGAGGAATAGAGATATTTGGTGAAAGCTAAGAAATAATTTGGAATTTTTCGAGGATTGAGTAACTAGCTAATGAGGGGTAGAAATGAGATTTGATGGTTAGTAAAATATTGGGTGTATTGATATTTGGGCGACATGGGTTACATACTTGATATTAAGTATGACTTGGAGTTGATATTTCAGAGTTTAATAGTTAGCTTACAACCATACATATATGAGATATGTGTAAATTATAACTTTGAGCTAGAGATAATAGATAATTGTCTATATAGGTGTTGCTGGAAGATCAGATTCGTATCTGAATCTTATGATGTATTTTTCGACCAGATATACGCTGAATCTGTCATAGAGTCCTAAATGAAAATTCTTTATTTTTTTCTTACGTTTCCAGGGGTTTTTGAATCGCCTTAATCGGACTCCGTATGAAGAAGTTAGGCTGGAAACGACATCTGTGGTCTTTTTAGCTATTAACCGGAATTTGGTTTTTGTTTTGATTTTTTTTTCTCTTGATTTGAGAGACACTGCTACTGGTTTACATGATAAGTTGGTCTAAGGATAAAGTGGTCAATTGGAGATAATAGATATTGGATTGAGAAAGATAAAATATGGAGGTTTCATTTCATGGATTTGGAAGTTGATTAATGATTGGGAGATTTAAGAGATAAATATGATATGAGAGGATATATATGTTGATAATTGAAATTTTGTAGTACATGTATTGTTAATAGAAGTTATTTTTAGTTGAAGTTTGTGTGATTATGGTTTAAGTTTATATAAGGATCAAATTGAGTGTTTATAGGTCAAATAAGAAAATCAAATGATATTATAGATTTATTGACTTTTATGGGTGTAAAGATATTATTTGGAGTTTGGAGAAGACAGAAAAAAAACATTGATTTTCGTAATTTATGTATCATATATTACTTGACTATATAGTTTGGAGAGATGGTTGAAGTTTATTTGGTTGGATTGATGGTATATATAGTGGTGATTATAAGACAAAAAAATAGCATGTTAGCTTAATTGATTTTGTGGAGTTAAATAGAGAATTATAAGAGTGATGTTGATATTAAGAGTTTATGAAATGACTCTTATTGATAGGAAATTGTATCATCATAATGAAGTTTATATTGGTGATGTTGATGCTAATGATTGACGATTATAATATAAATAATGATTGGAGTGAAAAATTATAGATATAAGTATTATTATTATGATGAAGTAAGATTATATGCTGATGCAAATCATTGATTCAGATTATTTGAAGTTTAAGAAAAATATAATATCATACATATTAGCGGTTCAAAAGTGATATTTTTGAAGTCTATAGAACTTGGAGATAGGTGAAATATATTTGATATATATGCAATTGATGGAATCAATTGTGATTTAAATTTATTAAAGTGAGATTTGATGTATGTTAGGAAAATACGAATATAAAGTGTATCATATCATATAAAATTGTATATATGAAATTTGAAGTTTTATTGTGGATTTATTGGTTATGGAATTGACTAGGTTGAAGGGTATAGTTACTAAGAGTTATATTTAAATGATTGTTACAAAGATATCGATATTGATAAATGATGAAGTTGATGGAGGGGGTCCTATGATGATTATCAGGAATCTTGATAATTAGAAATAACTTCATGAGCTTGGAGATTATTTGAGGAAGAAAATTTAGATTAGAGAATATGAATTTCGAGGACGAAATTTCTTAAGGTGGGGAGAATTGTCACGTCCGTGTCTAAATTTCTAAAATTTATATTTTGACATTAGTATATATTATAATTATTGGATGTGTGAAGTTAATTCGGTGCTATAGGAAAAGTTTGAAGTTAATTTGATGGTTTTAGGTGTAAATTAAAAGTTTAGAGTAATTTTTAAAAGATTATATAAAGATGGAGGACCAAACTGGATATTCGCCAGATTTGGATATATATATGCGAAGAGTTGGAGAAGATGAGGATCATCTTTTCTTGTTTTTTTTTCTTTTTCTTTTCTCTGTTTCTTTCCTTTTTCGTTTTCTTCGTCATTTTTATCGGTCCTCGACCGTTTCTCTACCGTTTCTTTGATTTATGGAAATTCGACCGTCCGAATCACTCGAAATTGAAACCATAGCATCCTTATACATAGATCTAAGTCCTAGCCAAAGAGTTTTTGAGTTTCGGCAATGTTTGGAAGGAAACGTCTTAGACAGAATTTAGAGACGAATCGATCGGGTGTATTTTCCTCAATTAGTAGCCAAGGTAAGTAACTATCAACTATATTTTGAGTTTTATGTATATAGATAAATATATATCAAAGATTTTTCAGAAATTGATATTTTAGGGTTATGCAGGAATTTTGTCAAATTAGGGTTTTTCATGATTTTGCTTTTTATTGTGAAATTGCGGTTCAAATGAAGCTATTGATTATGCTTCTATGTGATTTTCAGATTTTACTTGATTATGTTGATTTAAGGCTTGATTTGGTTGATTTACATATATACATATATGTTTTTGGTTTCAATGTATATATATATTGAATAAAATGAATTTGATGATTTCTTACGAATTGTTTTTTGATTGAGAAATCTGTTGCGGTTATTGTTGTATTATTTTGGATTGAAGTGCAAATATGATTTTTATGATACAAAAGGGCTAATTGAAACCAAATGATTTATGATTATGAAATAGTTTGGAATTTGATTGTAAAAGGAAATTTGAGTACGTTATGATTTTATGATTTTATATCCATCGAGAGTTATCCGGATCGGTGGTTTTTTATTTGAAGACCATGTTCAGTGAGGGACATGGTCTGTGTACACAGTCTGAAGACCTATTCGGTATGGCAAAGAAGTGTCGGGTAAGACCATATGGGATAGGCAATGTTAAGAGACGTCTCGACTATATATGTGGTTATGGATTGATACTTAAGGGGAGAAACTCGAGGATGGATACAATGTTTTAAGTTCATTTGAATTAAGTTTTCGGTTATGATTGATTTTGATATAAGGTTTTACGTTTGATTGGAAACGAGTTGGTTTGATAAAACACTTATTTGATTACAAGTTGGTTTGATAAAACATTTATTTGATTATGAATTGGTTTAATGAAACGTTTATTTGTTTTGATTCATTTTGATAAGATGCATTATATATATAAAGTTATATGAACTTAACTTTTGAGTATATTTTATAAGGTTTTGATTAAATCCTTATATATATATATATATATATATATATATATATATATATATATATATATATAGCTATGTCAAGTAAAGTTGGTTTTTATAGCTGTTAGTTTCTTACTGAGATTTCTGTCTCATGTATGTTAGGAAAATACGAATATAAAGTGTATCATATCATATAAAATTGTATATATGAAATTTGAAGTTTTATTGTGGATTTATTGGTTATGGAATTGACTAGGTTGAAGGGTATAGTTACTAAGAGTTATATTTAAATGATTGTTACAAAGATATCGATATTGATAAATGATGAAGTTGATGGAGGGGGTCCTATGATGATTATCAGGAATCTTGATAATTAGAAATAACTTCATGAGCTTGGAGATTATTTGAGGAAGAAAATTTAGATTAGAGAATATGAATTTCGAGGACGAAATTTCTTAAGGTGGGGAGAATTGTCACGTCCGTGTCTAAATTTCTAAAATTTATATTTTGACATTAGTATATATTATAATTATTGGATGTGTGAAGTTAATTCGGTGCTATAGGAAAAGTTTGAAGTTAATTTGATGGTTTTAGGTGTAAATTAAAAGTTTAGAGTAATTTTTAAAAGATTATATAAAGATGGAGGACCAAACTGGATATTCGCCAGATTTGGATATATATATGCGAAGAGTTGGAGAAGATGAGGATCATCTTTTCTTGTTTTTTTTTTCTTTTTCTTTTCTCTGTTTCTTTCCTTTTTCGTTTTCTTCGTCATTTTTATCGGTCCTCGACCGTTTCTCTACCGTTTCTTTGATTTATGGAAATTCGACCGTCCGAATCACTCGAAATTGAAACCATAGCATCCTTATACATAGATCTAAGTCCTAGCCAAAGAGTTTTTGAGTTTCGGTAATGTTTGGAAGGAAACGTCTTAGACAGAATTTAGAGACGAATCGATCGGGTGTATTTTCCTCAATTAGTAGCCAAGGTAAGTAACTATCAACTATATTTTGAGTTTTATGTATATAGATAAATATATATCAAAGATTTTTCAGAAATTGATATTTTAGGGTTATGCAGGAATTTTGTCAAATTAGGGTTTTTCATGATTTTGCTTTTTATTGTGAAATTGCGGTTCAAATGAAGCTATTGATTATGCTTCTATGTGATTTTCAGATTTTACTTGATTATGTTGATTTAAGGCTTGATTTGGTTGATTTACATATATACATATATGTTTTTGGTTTCAATGTATATATATATTGAATAAAATGAATTTGATGATTTCTTACGAATTGTTTTTTGATTGAGAAATCTGTTGCGGTTATTGTTGTATTATTTTGGATTGAAGTGCAAATATGATTTTTATGATACAAAAGGGCTAATTGAAACCAAATGATTTATGATTATGAAATAGTTTGGAATTTGATTGTAAAAGGAAATTTGAGTACGTTATGATTTTATGATTTTATATCCATCGAGAGTTATCCGGATCGGTGGTTTTTTATTTGAAGACCATGTTCAGTGAGGGACATGGTCTGTGTACACAGTCTGAAGACCTATTCGGTATGGCAAAGAAGTGTCGGGTAAGACCATATGGGATAGGCAATGTTAAGAGACGTCTCGACTATATATGTGGTTATGGATTGATACTTAAGGGGAGAAACTCGAGGATGGATACAATGTTTTAAGTTCATTTGAATTAAGTTTTCGGTTATGATTGATTTTGATATAAGGTTTTACGTTTGATTGGAAACGAGTTGGTTTGATAAAACACTTATTTGATTACAAGTTGGTTTGATAAAACATTTATTTGATTATGAATTGGTTTAATGAAACGTTTATTTGTTTTGATTCATTTTGATAAGATGCATTATATATATAAAGTTATATGAACTTAACTTTTGAGTATATTTTATAAGGTTTTGATTAAATCCTTATATATATATATATATATATATATATATATATATATATATATATATAGCTATGTCAAGTAAAGTTGGTTTTTATAGCTGTTAGTTTCTTACTGAGATTTCTGTCTCACGTTTTTAAATGTTTAAATGTTTTTAGGTGAGAAAGTACAAGTGTAGAGAAGATTACCGACCGATTAGGCGAGGATTGGAAGTTGTTACTTATTGTTAGAATTATTATTAGAACCTTAGTATTTCAATTGTAATGTAATGGAGTTGGTAAATATGTTGAGGTTCTTGAATGACTAATGTAGTAAGGATATTGATTTATTTAGAATATATATCTTAGAGGAATACTTGAAAAGTTAGAAATTTATGATATTTGGATAATTTGGAGACTCCTAAGTATTGATTGTGATCTTTCTATTTCACGCCAGATGCCGATTGAAGTCGTCTAGGGTTGGGTGTGACAATCGTCATCTCCCCAAATGGCATGTGAAATGATGACGTATCTGGCTGCCACCGCTCCACAAAAGCACATATTGTTGGTCCCTTTTAACGTGACAAGTTAGTTCCAAGGGGGGAGGGGATAGGAACTATTTAAAATTTTCGTCCGTTAAGGCTGACTTCTTTTCTTATGAAAAGGATTACACAGCGTCACTAAGTAGATTCAAGACACAAGCTTAGTCAACTTGTGACTAAGTCTGCTTCTTTACTTGAGTCAGGAGATAACACTTAGAGTCTATTCCTGAACTCAGCTTCTTAGTTAACTTAACTCAGTGTGAGCTCTTTACTTAGTCAGTTTTCACAGCAAGCAATATATATTAAAGGAGTTTAAGGGTTGGAAAGATATTACTCAGCAGACTTATCCTGGTTCGGCCTCTCCGCCTACGTCCAGTCCCCGGAACTCGTTCCGAGCTTTTTGAATTCTCTACTGAGCTCTTTAAAGGTAGAGCACGAAACCTTTTACAACTAGAAGCTGAGTATAACAAGAGTACCTTCCTCTATACCTCTACTCACTCCTATATCTACACTTAGTACTATAACCGAGTACTCAGCCTCTCCTTTCTATTCTTCTAGAAATGATAAAGTGTTTGTCCTAAACAACGATTGCTAAGACACTTTAGATGATTGGAAATCACTCTAGACTTTTACACAATAATATGGAAATTGGTGTAAGGTATTTGCTTTGCTTTTCTCACAGAATCTTCGAGTATGAATTTGGTCAGCGTTTCGACAACTTGATGTTCTGCATTGATTGAAGCAAATGGATGGCCTTTCTATAGTGACACTTGAGGCACCTGGTCATTTCGAATTTCGAAATAACCGTTGGAGGGAAACGGCTTCCTGTCGTTGTCACTCTGGGCGTGCTCAGCGTCGTTGGCCAATAGTATTCTTTGTAATGACTCTAACCTAAATAATATATGTGTATTTGATTTATAGTACTTTTGGTTTTGTCAAATATGTATATATATATACATATATATATTAATTTTATAGTACCTATTAGTTAATTAGGTGGTTATAGTTATTTTAATTATATTAGAGCTATATTTTAAATCCCCAATTTAAGTCATTATCTTATGTTTGTGAAAACCTAGCCTCTTAAAAGAACACAGTTTTCTCCAAAATACCTTTTGAAGGACTGCCGTCAAACCTTTTCCTTTTTTCTTTGCCGTCGAGGTCGCAAGTGGAATCGATTTTTGCATTTTATCTGTTCATCCATCTATCCGAGTAAGTTCATCACCTCCAAATCAATGGTTTATTCTTTTTATATTAGTGCTATGATGTCCAAGTGGCTAGCAATCCTTTCTCCACCAAATAATTCCTGCACATTGAAAACAGGGGTTAGTAATTAGGATTCAAATCAATTTTTTGTCCAATTGTCTTTATCATCATGGGTTCACAAGATTATTTACATTATAGTATATTTTTAGGCCATTAAATCTTTGGGTATGAAACATATATTGAAAAAAAAAGCTAAGCTAGATTTCACTTTTATTCTTCCGCCTAGAATTTTATTTTTACAATCAGTACATCTATCAGTTACGTAATATTTTAATATCTATCAATCGTTTTAGTTATATGTTTTAAACTCTGATTTCCTTACCTTCCAATTTAGAAATTATGTTTATAGGGTGCTCATCTTTCTTTTAGAAAGTACATTAATCCCCTTTCCTTAACGTTTAGTGTCCGTGACAGTTTAGTTCCTATTCGAGTTTAGATTAATTCATTCGGTTTCCGTCGTTCTTGTTCAATAGGAGGTTCAGAAGTTCCCTTGGACGATTAATCAACAAGAATTCGTGATCTTAGGCGAAGCATTGTTTCAAATCTCAGGTGAGTGGTAATTATAGTACATGACCCTATTTGATTGAAATATCAGACTGAAAAACGGTTTATCAAAAATTAGCATTTGACTGTATATTTTCTTTCATAAAAACGTATATTTTGAACCTGGTGTTTACTAAATATCCTTAGTATTAGAGCGTATCTTCCGGGAACAGGCCTTTACATTTGATTTGTTTTATTATCAGTTACTCTGAAAGTATTAAAATTTGATTTGATATAATCTGTACTTTTTGATACGCGATTTATCGCAGTTATTACTTTTATTTTAGAAATCTGATAATTTGTTCAATCAGTTATGATTTTCTGATTTATATATGTATATTACATGTTTTCAAACTGGTACAAGTGCTCAGTATATCTGTATCTGTTATCTGGCCTCTCACTGATCTTCATAACATTAGGATTTTGCATTTGTCTTCAAGTCATGATGTCAGTTGTCAGTTTTGTCGTCAGTCGTGTCAACATTAGAATCATGCATAAGGTCGGTGAAGGCAATTATCTGTTATCTGTATCTGTTATTGGTAGCGCTTACCATTTATCTGGCCCTGGTGGTGTGCAGTATCACCACTCTGTTACACTGTACCATGTGTTTTAAAACTTTTGTCTTATTTTCTGATTATTCTAATATTTGATATTTTGAAAGGCTTCAGTGTTATGTTTGACAATTGATTGTCAGCATTTTGGGATTGATTATCTTATATTGCCCCTTTAGTTTAATTGATTTTGAAATATTATATTTTGAACTATATTTTTCATAATTTAAAAGTATCAGCTTGCCTGCCTGTTCCCTTTCTGTTGTGTGCTATAGCTACTGCTCACTGAGGTTTTCGCTCGTATAGACGAAAATCTCATACCACGTTGAATCTTTCTTTTTCAGATTAAGGTCCCTGTTCGTGAGATAACCCTTGGATTGATGTTGAAGGAGACTGATTTAGAATTTAGCTTTATTTTATTCTTTAGAGAACTTTGATTATTGAGGTTTAGACTTGCACATTTGATTCCTTTAAGGTTTATTGATGTAATTGAGATGAGTTTGATATTCTGCTAATAAAATTTGAAATTTTCAATTGTTCAGAATTAAGGCTAGCATAGATTAAAGTTAGTTTAATTTATGCGCCGGTCATGGCCTGGGTTGGGTCGTGACAAAGGTGGTATCACAGCCTAGGTTTAGGTTCTTATAGACTGACTGTATAAGATTCACGTGTTCTGTTCGTATCCCTTATCTTGCATATCTATCTGGACCTTCTTATTTACTCATTTTCAATATCTCATTTGCTAAAGTGTCTAACTCTGCTGCATGGATAGGTAATCATGCCTCCTAAAGGAAGAAAAAGAGGCAAGAATACGGTTAATGTTAGTACTAGGAGTAGGGTGACCGTTGAGAATTCATCCCAACTTGATGGGGGAGCTTCACACCCTATTGGAGGACCAGCTCCAGCATCTGAACCAATTTTGCAACCAGCTGGAGGGTCATCTCAGCCCACGCGTACAGCTTCAACCTCTCAGCCTACTCAAATATCTAACACTGATTTGGCTGCTGGATTGCAAGGGGTCTTTCAAGCAGTTGAAAGGCTAACAAATGTGGTAGGTGAAAACAGACAACCAAGAACTACAGGATCTGCTATACCTAATGATAGAGCTCAATTACAGGATCTCAGTGACTTCTTGAGGTTACAACCTCTAAAGTTTTCGGGTGAGGATTCTGTAACAGATCCTATGGATTTTCTGGATGCTATGGACAGATGTTATGAGGTCTTGGGATGCACCAGTGCTAGGATGGTATTGTTAGCAGGGAATCAGTTACAAGGAGTGGCGCGTAGTTGGTATCTTTCTAAGAGAGGGAATGGACTTGATAACGCTTTCCTTTGGCCACAGTTCCGTGATTCTTTCTTAGAGAGGTTCCTTCCTCCTAGTGTTAAGGAAGCTAAAGCTTTAGAGTTTGAAGTGCTGAAATAGGGTGGTATGACTGTGAGTGAATATGAAATGAAATTCACTCGACTTGCTCGTTTTGGTGAGCATCTTATTCCAACTGAGGAGAGGAAGGCAATGAGGTTTGAGAGGGGACTTCGGGACAGACTGTTAGACCGAATTGCTCCTCTACGATTGTCTAGCTTTGAGGAAGTGGTGGATCGATCCAGGCAGATGGAGATGTTTGATGATCAGCGTAGGGCTCGTGATCAGAACAAACGTGCTCGATATGACAACCAGAGTGGTCAGCATAGTAGGGGAAGTAACTATTCAGTATCTCATGGGTCCCATTCCTTACCTGGTCAAGGAGGGCAATACTCCAAGAATAATCAGAGATATGGTCAGAGAGCTCAGTCCACTAGTACTCAGAATAGTCAAAGTTCCTCTAGATCATCATTCCCTACTTGTCAGCTTTGCGGTAAATTCCATGGTAACTCTCCATGCCATCGAGCAACAGGGGCTTGTTTTGGCTGTGGTCAGGTGGGACATAGAAGAAAGGATTGCCCAAGCAGTAACACAACACTAGATGTGAGTCAGGATACAGTTTCTACTCCTTTTGTCGGTACTCAGCCATCTTCTCAGTATGGTGGTAGAGGCCAGAGTTCAGGAGGTCGAGGTCAGGGTGGTCGAGGTCCCAACTCAGCTCCTAATCATGCAACAGCAGGTCGAGGTCAGTCTAGAGCCTTCGCTCTGACACAGCAGGATGCTCAGGCATCTAATGCAGTGGTGACAGGTACCATTTCTGTATGTTCATTTGATGCTAGAGTTTTGATTGATCCTGGTGCTACACATTCCTTTGTTTCTCCTTGTTTTTCTATGATATTTGGTGTACCACCCACTATGTTAGATTGTCCGTTATCTATGGCAACACCTATAGGAGATGTCCTTGACATAAATCTAGCTTTTAAGAATTGCTTAGTAAAAGTAGGGGAAAGGGAACTCTTAGCTGATCTTGTATTACTTGAAATGTTAGATTTTGATGTGCTTTTGGGAATGGATTGGTTAGCCTCATATCATGCCTCTTTAAACTGCTATAGCAAGTTAGTAACTTTCAAAATTCCTGGGGAGATAGAATTTCAATTTCAAGGAGATCGTAGCATGGCTCCTCATAGTCTTATTTCTGCTATTGCTGCAAGAAGATTGTTGTATAAGAACTGTGAAGGCTTTCTAGCTTATGTTAAGGATACTCAAGCAAAGGGTGTCGAGTTGGAGAATGTTGATGTGGTGAATGAGTTTGCTGATGTTTTTCCTGAAGATTTGGCAGGTTTGCCACCTGAAAGAGTAATCGATTTCTGTGTTGACTTAGCACCCGAAACAAGACCCATATCTATGCCTCCTTACCGAATGGCTCCTGCTGAACTAAAGGAGTTGAAGGAACAACTGCAAGACTTGCTTGACAAAGGGTTCATCCGCCCTAGTGTCTCTCCTTGGGGTGCTCCTGTGTTGTTTGTGAAGAAGAAGGATGGATCAATGAGATTGTGCATTGATTATCGACAGCTGAACAAGGTCACAATACGTAACAAATACCCTCTTCCTCGAATTGATGATCTATTTGATCAGCTCCAGGGTGCAAAGTACTTTTCTAAGATCGATCTGAGGTCCGGTTATCATCATTTGAGGGTTAAAAATGTTGACATACCTAAGACAGCTTTCAGGACTAGGTATGGTCACTATGAATTTCTGGTGATGCCTTTTGGTCTCACTAATGCTCCTGCAGCTTTTATGGATCTAATGAATAGGGTGTTTAAGCCCTTCCTTGATCGTTTTGTGATAGTGTTTATAGATGACATTCTGGTGTATTCTAAAAGTAAAGAAGAACATGAGCAGCATTTGAGGCTTGTTCTTCAGACCTTAAGAGAGAACCAGTTGTATGCTAAGTTCTCAAAATGTGAATTCTGGTTGGATAGTGTCGCATTCTTAGGGCACATAGTATCCAAAGATGGGGTGAGTGTTGATCAGAAGAAGGTTGATGCTGTTCTTCATTGGCCAAGGCCTAGTTCAGTGTCGGAGATTCAAAGTTTTCTTGGGTTAGCGGGTTATTATCGACGTTTTGTGCAAGACTTTTCTCGAATAGCTTCTCCTTTAACCAAGTTAACCCAGAAGAATGTGAAGTTTCAGTGGTCAGAAGCGTGTGAGAAGAGCTTTGAAGAATTGAAAGTTCGTTTGACTTCAGCACTAGTGTTAGCTCTTCCATCTGGATCGGGGGGCTACACAGTGTTTTGTGATGCTTCAAGGGTGGGTCTGGGTTGTGTATTGATGCAACATGGTCATGTGATTGCATATGCTTCTCGCCAATTAAAGCAGCACGAAAAGAATTATCCAACTCATGATTTGGAAATGGCAGCAGTGATCTTTGCGCTGAAGATATGGAGACATTACTTGTATGGGGAGACATGTGAGATTTTCACTGACCATAAAAGTCTCAAATACATCTTTGATCAGCGTGATTTAAATTTGAGGCAGAGAAGATGGGTGGAGTTTCTCAAGGATTATGATTGCACAATTCAGTACCATCCAGGGAAAGCAAACGTTGTAGCAGATGCTTTAAGTAGGAAATCTCTGGGTAGCTTAGCTCATCTTTCCGTAGTGATGAGACCTTTGATTGGTGATATTCATGAATTGATTGATCAAAGAGTAGAATTTGAGGCAACATCTGAAGCGTTAGTAGCTCATTTTCGTGTTAGACCCATTCTGTTAGATAGAATCAAGGCAGCCCAACAAGAAGATCCTCAATTGTGTAAAGTTAGGGATGGTGTTTGTCAGGGTAAGGTTCAAGACTTCGTGATTGGTGACGATGGAGTTCTTCGTTATGGGACTAGACTGTGTGTTCCTAATGTTGATGATATAAAAAGGGAAATTTTGGAGGAAGCACACTGTTCAGCTTATACAGTTCATCCTGGTTCCACTAAGATGTATAGAGATTTAAGGGAGTTATACTGGTGGAGTGGAATAAAGAGAGATGTTGCAGACTTTGTTGCCAAATGCCTTACTTGTCAACAAGTCAAGGCAGAACATCAGAGACCGTCTGGGTTGCTCCAACTATTACCTATTCCTGAGTGGAAGTGGGAGAACATTGCTATGGACTTCGTGGTAGGATTGCCTCGTACTAGGGGAGGGTATGATTCTATTTGGGTGATAGTCGATCGTTTAACTAAGTCAGCTCATTTTCTTCATGTGAAGACAACTTATGATTTCTCTAAGCTTGCTCAGTTATACATTGATGAGATTGTTAGACTTCATGGAGTTCCAGCCTCTATTGTGTCAGATCGTGGTACTCAATTTACTTCTCGGTTCTGAAAGAAATTTCAGCAAGCACTTGGTACAAAACTTCAGTTTAGCACCGCTTTTCATCCTCAAACGGACGGGCAGTCAGAGAGGACTATTCAGACTTTAGAGGATATGCTTCGAGCTTGTATTTTTGATTTTGGCCAAAATTGGGATCATCATTTACTTTTGGTAGAGTTTGCCTATAACAACAGCTATTAAGCTAGCATTGAGATGGCACCTTATGAAGCTTACAAGACCTGAGTTGATACAGTTGACTTACAAGACCTGAGTTGATACAGTTGACTTCAGATAAAGTTCGTGTTATTCGTGATAGACTCTTAACAGCTCAGAGTAGACAAAAGAGTTATGTTGATCCGAGGCGCAAGAATGTAGAATTTCAGATCGGCGATCACGTGTTTTTGAAGGTCTCTCCGATGAAAGGAATCATGCGGTTTGGCAAGAAAGGAAAATTGAGTCCGCGTTATGTAGGTCCGTTTGAGATTCTTGAAAGGATTGGTGCAGTTGCATATCGGTTAGCTCTTCCACCTGATTTCTCTAAGGTTCATCCGGTATTCCACATATCGATGCTTAGGAAATATATTCCAGATACTTCTCATGTTTTGCAACCTCAAACTATACAAGTTAGAGATGATCTGTCTTGTGAGGAGCAACCTATAAAGATTTTAGACAATCAAGTTCGAAAGCTGTGTTCAAAAGAGATTCCTTTAGTTAAAGTTCTTTGGCAAAACCACTCTAGCAGTGAAGCCACTTGGGAGACTGAATCCGAGATGCGAATTAGATACCCTCATTTATTCGATATTTCAGGTTAGTGTCCTTATAATTTGAATTCGGAGACCGAATTTTCTTTAGGGGGGAAGAATGTAATGACCCTAACCTAAATAATCTATGTGTATTTGATTTATAGTACTTTTGGTTTTGTCAAATATGTATATATATATATATACATATATATATTAATTTTATAGTACCTATTAGTTAATTAGGTGGTTATAGTTATTTTAATTATATTAGAGCTATATTTTAAATCCCCAATTTAAGTCATTATCTTATGTTTGTGAAAACCTAGCCTCTTAAAAGAAAACAGTTTTCTCCAAAATACCTTTTGAAGGACTGCCGTCAAACCTTTTCCTTTTTTCTTTGCCGTCGAGGTCGCAAGCGGAATCGATTTTTGCATTTTATCTGTTCATCCATCTATCCGAGTAAGTTCATCACCTCCAAATCAATGGTTTATTCTTTTTATATTAGTGCTATGATGTCCAAGTGGCTAGCAATCCTTTCTCCACCAAATAATTCCTGCACATTGAAAACAGGGGTTAGTAATTAGGATTCAAATCAATTTTTTGTCCAATTGTCTTTATCATCATGGGTTCACAAGATTATTTACATTATAGTATATTTTTAGGCCATTAAATCTTTGGGTATGAAACATGTATTGAAAAAAAAAAGCTAAGCTAGATTTCACTTTTATTCTTCCGCCTAGAATTTTTTTTTATAATCAGTACATCTATCAGTTACGTAATATTTTAATATCTATCAATCGTTTTAGTTATATGTTTTAAACTCTGATTTCCTTACCTCCCAACTTAGAAATTATGTTTATAGGGTGCTCATCTTTCTTTTAGAAAGTACATTAATCCCCTTTCCTTAACGTTTAGTGTCCGTGACAGTTTAGTTCCTATTCGAGTTTAGATTAATTCATTCGGTTTCCGTCGTTCTTGTTCAATAGGAGGTTCAGAAGTTCCCTTGGACGATTAATCAACAAGAATTCGTGATCTTAGGCGAAGCATTGTTTCAAATCTCAGGTGAGTGGTAATTATAGTACATGACCCTATTTGATTGAAATATCAGACTGAAAACGGTTTATCAAAAATTAGCATTTGACTGTATATTTTCTTTCATAAAAACGTATATTTTGAACCTGGTGTTTACTAAATATCCTTAGTATTAGAGCGTATCTTCTGGGAACAGGCCTTTACATTTGATCTGTTTTATTATCAGTTACTCTGAAAGTATTAAAATTTGATTTGATATAATCTGTACTTTCTGATACGCGATTTATCGCAGTTATTACTTTTATTTTAGAAATCTGATAATTTGTTCAATCAGTTATGATTTTCTGATTTATATATGTATATTACATGTTTTCAAACTGGTACAAGTGCTCAGTATATCTGTATCTGTTATCTGGCCTCTCACCGATCTTCATAACATTAGGATTTTGCATTTGTCTTCAAGTCATGATGTCAGTTGTCAGTTTTGTCGTCAGTCGTGTCAACATTAGAATCATTAATAAGGTCGGTGAAGGCAATTATCTGTTATCTGTATCTGTTATTGGTAGCGCTTACCATTTATCTGGCCCTAGTGGTGTGCAGTGTCACCACTCTGTTACACTGTACCATGTGTTTTAAAGCTTTTGTCTTATTTTCTGATTATTCTAATATTTGATATTTTGAAAGGCTTGAGTGTTATGTTTGACAATTGATTGTCAGCATTTTGGGATTGATTATCTTATATTGCCCCTTTAGTTTAACTGATTTTGAAATATTATATTTTGAACTATATTTGTCATAATTTAAAAGTATCAGCTTGCCTGCCTGTTCCCTTTCTGTTGTGTGCTATAGCTATTGCTCACTGAGGTTTTCGCTCGTATAGACGAAAATCTCATACCATGTTGAATCTTTCTTTTTTAGATTAAGGTCCCTGTTCGTGAGATAACTCTTGGATTGATGTTGAAGGAGACTGATTTAGAATTTAGCTTTATTTTATTCTTTAGAGAACTTTGATTATTGAGGTTTAGACTTGCACATTTGATTCCTTTAAGGTTTATTGATGTAATTGAGATGAGTTTGATATTGTGCTAATAAACTTTGAAATTTTCAATTGTTCAGAATTAAGGCTAGCATAGATTAAAGTTAGTTTAATTTATGCGCCGGTCATGGCCTGGGTTGGGTCGTGACATTCTTGCATCTTCTGTCTTCGTCAGTCTTCGGCAGAATGTTTCGCCATTTAAGGAAAAGTCCACGAGACAGCTTTCTGCGCCTTCTGAACTTTTCCCAAAGTAGAAATACTTTGTCTAGAAGTTGAACATTGTCTGCCGATGTCCAGACTGCTTTGTCGTCCAACTCAGCAGCTTCCTCTTGAAGCTTTTGCCACGAAGGCTTCTCGATCCTTCTCTTGCTGAGTCGTCGTTTTAGTTGATACGGCTACGTTTTGAACTCTTAGGCCGAATGGTATTGATGTGTTGACTTGGGCTTGACTCCCACTTTATGAGCCTTTGGGCTTTTTAATCTCATTGTCTTATACACAATTAAACTCAACATTGAACAAACACATTAGTGTAATAAATCAAAGCATTTAAATTTATGTGTTAGAATATTTTTATCATCACTTAAATAATTTTGTCAAATCAAAATCATGTGGAAAGGTGTTTCAACTCATATAAGGGGAATATCAATGTGTGTGTACATGGTAGATGGGAGGTGTGCTAGTTGTGATCCCCGTATAAGCGCCCTGACCTCTGGACGGGCGCTCTTATACCACTCATTCAATTTCCTGCATAATGACCCTCTAGTGTGGCCCCTGAGCTCCGACCTCAGCTGTCCGTTCCATATGGTAGAAGCGACATGTCCCAAGAAGCTGGGAATCACAGTACCATCAATTGGTCCATCGGGGACCGGATCCGTCACAACCCAGTCATCGTCTACAACATTCCTCGAGCGCTTACTACTCCCTACAATAGTATTAAACGTATAACATTTAAACAATTTTTCTATAGTAAAGTAAATTAATAAAAAAAATTATGAGAAAAATGTAAATTATTTACCAGATGACTCGGCACGACCACCCTTCCCCTTCGTCGCCCGACGAACTGGGCTAGGGTCGCTCTCGGGAAAATCCTCACCATCATCCATGGTAACATAATCCTCATCGTCACTCATTGGTCGCTGCACTGTCATGTGCGCCCTCTGAGCATCCGCCATGAGCCTCTCTGCTTCTCGTTCCCTCCGACTAGAGGCTGTGACGCCACGTTTAGAAGGATGGCGATGTCCGGAACCCTCTAAAATGTCACGCTGGAAAATAAACATTCAACAATTACTTATAAAAAAAATTTCTCAAAACAATACGCTAAATTTCTAAAAACAACAAGCTAAAGTTCTACAAAAAAAAAATACGCTAAATATTTCTAAAAACAACACGCTAAAGTTCTACAAAAAAAAATACGCTAAATATTTCTAAAAACAACACGCTAAAGTTCAAAAAACAATACGCTAACTATTAAAGTTTTCATAGCGGCGGGTCCAGGACCCGCCGCTATCTCTTGACGGGCGAGTCCAAGACCCGCCGTCAAGCTACTCATGGCGGGTCCAGGACCTGCCATGAGTAGAATCATGGCGGGTCCAGGTACCCGCCATACTAGAATCATGGCGGGTCCTGGACCCGCCATGAGTAAATTCACACGAATTTCTATCCCGATTTTCGGGATAGAAAACTAAAAAAAAAAATTAAAAATAAATGTCCAAAAACTATTAAGTTCAAACACATACCGGAATGATCCCTACTGCTTTTCCTTTACCTCCACGTCCAGCCATAATTAGTTCGGGTTCTTTTTCGGGTTTGAATTAATGTGTTTGGGAGTTAGAATGTCAATTTGAACTTAAATTTTCAAATATAAAGGGAAATGGTAAAATTGTAATTTGGGAGCAGTATGTGGGAAATAAGGGGCGGTATGAAGCAAATCACAAAAAATGATAACAATTATGAGAAAAAATTAGATGACTTACAGCTGGAGCACCCCTAGCCACTCGACATCCATGCTATATTTTTTACTTTATTTTTCTGAATCAAAGCATTTAACCCCTCTACACGTAAGAAAAGGTAGGGAGATCATGGATGTCATAGTGAAATTCTCAAAAAAGGCTTAATAGGTCCATTCACTTGCCCTTCAAGCATAATCTGATAATTTTTGAATGAAAACTGGAATCCGGCATAGCCATTGGGTCAGAGCATGCCAACTAGGTTGGCACCCTTCGAGCCCAGGGCAGAGCCGAACCCAAAAGAATATATATGATAAAAAATGAATGAAATATCGTTACAGAGCAGTATCAAAGAACATGAACCACAACCACATGAGGCAAAGCAAGTTAAGAAAATCTAAATTGGCTGAAGCCAGCTAAATCCTGTTATATAAAGGAGTCACAGAAAATTGGAGCCGTGTCCCACCATGCGTAATCCCTGGTGACTAGTCCTTCTCTAGCCAATCGATCCGCGGCCCCATTCCCCTCACGAAAAATATGTGGCAGAATAGGTCATAAGCCGGAGACGGGATAAACATTTTTTCCAGCTTTGCAAGACAAACCAGGGAGCCGCGGTAGAACGTGATTTTAGTTTGTCAACCACGTATGTGGAATCCGCCTCAATCCATAGCCGAGTCCATGCAATTTCCACTGCATTTATAACTTCCTGTAGCTCTGCTACAAAAGCGTATGTGGTAGGAATATGAAAGCAAAATGCACCATGGGCGAATCCGTGAGAGTTACGAAATATTCCACCCGCGCCAGCCGGTCCAGGAGCCCCCATTGCAGAACCATCGGTGTTGACCTTCATCCATTCTTGGGGCGGGGGAAACCAACGCACTTCTGTGATACGGGGTGCCGTAGAGTTCCTGCCAGTAAGAGAGAGCTGCTTCAGAATGTGGAAATCAGACATAATGTTGCGTATAGTTCCTCGACTATTATAATCCGCTTCACAGATGGAGGTCCAAATCGATCTCAATAAGCGGTGTATATCAGGTGGTTTTTCCTCGAAAATGACCAAATTCTGTGTTAGCCAAACAGCCCATACTTCGCACACAATTGCAGCATTCCAGAGGTTCCGTAACTGACTGCTAAAGTTGACTGTCAATGCAAAGTCAATTAGCTCTCTGAAGTCCCGAAAAATCCGACATCGTAGGCCAAATAAAGAGAAAACCGCCTTCCAAACCGTCTCGGTGAAATGACATGAAATTAACAAATGCGAATTAGTTTCTTCAGCCACATTACACAGGGCACAGCAAAAGGCGAATTGTAATCCGCGCTTCCGAAGCTCCTCATATGTTGGTAATAGATTTTTTATAGCCTTCCAACATATCAATGATCTCGTTGGGGGCAAGAAATGTTTCCAAATAAAAGTTGCCCAAGTCGCCAGCTCCCGAGATTGTTTGAGTAAGGCGTAACCTTTTTTAACCGTGTACTGACCCGTGATTAAGGTTGTCCAGATACAGGCATCCGTCTCATCCTCCCCCACCTTAATTCATTCGATCCGAGCGATCAGCTCTGCTGGGAGGTCAGGTAAGCTATGCCAAACACCGTCTTCCCAATGATCCATTACCATGGAGCGATCCGTGAGATAATCAGCAGTTTGTAAATACAAAGATGGTTGAATCCATTCATCAAACTAGAATAACAAAGTTGAATGTTGCCCAATAAACCAAAGAACGTCAGACTTCATATGTGAGAAGTTGGATCGAAGGGAAATCCAGACAGTAGAACGAATCGGTGAGCGCTTTGGTAAGCCGTAGGCGTTGAGGAACCTTTTATGAAAGAATGCAATGAATGGGATGTTGCGTATTAGGTCCCAACTCAAACGCCCAAGCATATCAGAATTTAATATGGCGAAATCTTTAAGACCCAGACCCCCCCCTCTATTATAGAGTTGCAGCAAACTTTCCATGGGGCTGTGACTAACTTACGTTTTCCGACCTCTCCAGTCCAAAGAAAATTTCGAGTACATTGATTCAAGCAACTCAGTAAAGCGGAAGGCCACTTATAAACCACAAACGAGTGAAGTAAAGAGCTTGTAATTAAAGATTGAATGAGTGCAAGTCGACCAACCATAGACAATGACTTTGCCTTCCAACCGCTGAACCGAGCCATGATGCGGTCTGCAATAGGCTGTAGTTGGCGTTTTTTCGGAGCTCCCTTGAACAAAGGGACGCCCAAGTAAACTACCGGTAAAGTGCCAAGGCGCAGACCTATAGCCCCTATTAAATGCGAAACACGGTGAGAAGGAACTCTAGTACCAATAATCAATTCAGACTTTACCCAATTTACCTCCTGACCAGATAACCTGGCATAATCCGCAAATATTCTCCCAATAGCATTCATATTATCCATTGATGCTTTACAAAATAAGAGGATATCATCCGCAAATAAGAGATGCGAAGGAAATGCCATTCCCCTCATATAATTCATCGGCTTAAGAACTCCAGTGTTGACGGAATGGAGGAGAGATCTGCTAAGATAATCTTCCGCAATGCAGTAAAGGATCGGAGAGAGCGGATCTCCTTGTCGGACCCCTCTAGCGCATCTGAAGTACCCCTTGGGTGACCCATTTAAAGCAATACTGATCCTGACCGAATCGAAGATGCTCCTAATCCAAGCCCTGAAGACCGGAGAGAAACCAAAGGCCGCAAGTACCACAATGATGAAATCCCAGTTCATGGTGTCGAAAGCCTTCCGGATGTCAATTTTTAATGTCATGTTACCTGCGAGTCCGTGCTTATCTAAAACATTAATTCCTTCAGAACCTGTGGCAATGAAATATGAGATGTTTCTTCCTTTTACGAAACCAAATTGGTTTGGAGATATGATTTGTGTAGCAATTCCAGAGATTCGGTTAGCCAATATTTTTGTAATTACCTTAAAAATGAAGTTTCCCATGAGAATTGGCAAGAATTGGTCGATCCGTATAGCACCTTCAACTTTGGGGAGAAGCACCATTGTATTTGAATTAAGGCCCGGTAGCATAAAACCAGAAGTAAAAAAGCTTCTTACCGCAACGCACACATCGGAGCTAACAATCTCCCAAAAGGCAGTGAAAAAAACTCCATTGAACCCATCCGGTCCCGAGGCGCTGAGGCCATCCATCCCGAAAATCGTTTCTTGATTTCCTCCTTAGTAGGGCAAGTCAAAAGTGAGGCATTTTCATCATCAGTAACAAGGCAAGGTACAACTTGCGCCACTTTAGAGAAGGTCGGAGAAGAGAATGCAGGGGCCGGAAACAAGTCCTCGTAATAGTTCACAATATGGGTCGTAATGTCCTGCTGTGAGATCGAGATGGTCCCATCGATCTCAAGGGCAGAGATGCCAGCGGTCCGCGATTTAATCATTGCATACTAATGGAAGAAAGCAGTGTTTCAATCCCCCTCTTTGAGCCACCGCACACGACTACGATCTTTAGCGTAAATCTCCTTTCTCAGGAGTTGTAGATCCAATTCCGATTGGGCAGAGACCTCACGTCGGTTAAGCTCCTCGGTCATACCCTCCACTTCAATGAACTGTTGCACCTCAAGGAGTGCGGCTTCCCCCTTAGATATGTTTGTATCTAAGTGACTAAAGACCTCTTTGTTCCATTTTCTGAGAATAGGGTGCAAACAACGGAGTTTGGCAATGAGAAGCTGCATAGGCGGGAGATGCTCGGAGAATGACTGCCAGAAATCCGAAACTACACTTTTGAGGTCCGGATGGGTTAGCACATGCTTTGGAACCGAAATCTCGGTGAACCATGAGACAATAAGTTGCCACGGAGAAGAATAGGATGATGATCCGAGTGGCTTCTAGCGAGAGCAGTACAGGAGACGCTGTTGTAAGGCTCAAAAAAATCAGCAGAGGCGAGAGTTCGATCAAACCGACAATTAACCCGAGTCGTCCTAAACCGCTTATTAGTCTAGGTGTAAAGGGAACCCGACAAACCAATATCATGAAGCTCACCCGAGTTAATGAAAGATTGGAATTCAGCACACGGGGCAAGTGCTGGAGGAGCCCCAGTTTTTTCATGAGCTCTTAGGACAGAATTGAAATCACCAATAGCAATGAAGCTTTTCAGAGTGTTTCTGTCATTCCTCATTTGATTTATATCCGCCCCATAATGCTCTTCTCTGCAAATAATTTGTGCTAGCATAAACACAACAAATACAGTGAGTTCTTCCATCCATACAAAAGTCGAAGGAGACATGTTGTGATGAGAGAGTCTGTGAAGTTACTGAGGAACCCAATCTACTGAAAAGCCATAAACTCGGAGTCGCTACAATCAACTACACACCCATGAAAGGCCAAAATGACTGTTTTATAGACTGAAGCTGAATTTTAGGTTCCGCAATACATACAATATCATGTCTGTAAGTAGAACAGTAAGTGAATAGAGTGCGTTGAATGCTACTGTTGCCAAGACCCCTGCAATTCCGATAGAAAACTATCATTGCTTAAATTTAGAGGGCACCTTTACCTGACGCTTGGGGCGCCCAAAATCATATTTGTCTATTGTTTGCTTATGTTTAGAAGCATATTTCTTTCCCACCGTCTGCCATTGATCTTCTTCCTCCACTTGGTCCGCCCAGGTTAATTGTTTTACAGTATCCCTCTCCATAGAGTGAGGTGACGGTGTTACTTGATCATCCTCAAAATCCGTTGAAGACAGACAGTCTTCCACCGTCGGCTGGTCATCTTCCTTAGTTCCCTGTTATGGTATGTATTCTATCATAGCAGTAAGCGGGTCCACCTCTTCTATGTCTACAGGATTAATTGCGCCCACCGCATCAGCAACCACAGTTTCAGTTGCATCCATCACTTTTGTACCCATAGAGTCAATTGCTACTACCATATCTGCTAGGTCAATTGCTACTACCTTATTCGCGGGTTGTGTTGCCATTCGAATCCTATTGATCGCTAATTTCACAGGAATTTGAGATGACACACGTTCTTTTGCCTGCCACTATTCAGACGATGAACGCCCACGAGATGGCTTATTTGCTTTGCCCGGACCATTGAGCTCCTTTGTTGAATCTGCATTGCCTATAGGCTTCTTATTTCTCTTACAGTCATATGCCATATGTCCCACTGAGGAGCAAACCTTGCAGAAAGCAGGGAGATTTTCATAGATTAGATCAACCCATCCATGTTTACCATTCCTCGCGTAGAAAACAGTACGTGGAAGAAGGTTCTGTACGTCAATATCCACCAAAACTCTAGCATAGAAACCATAGTCACTATCCAAAGTAGCACAGTCAATTCTCATAAGAGTACCAAAACAGTGAGCTATCTGCTTCAAAATATGGGGATCCCAATAAATCCATGGAAACTGTGAATCTGAACCCAAACCTAAGCTGAGGTTGTTTTCTGTTCGTGAGGGTCCAAATCGGGTTCTCAAGCCTGAAGACGGAAGATGCCAGGTTTCATGTTCACTGCTCGTGTACTCCAAATAGCAGCTTTGATGGCAGGGCCAGATAATAGAATGTGATAATAGTCGCGACCAATAGAGATTAAACGTCAGTGTTCATGAAGGCCCCATGTTTTTGTGAGAGCAACCTTTAAATCCGTAAGTTTCCAAGGCTTATCCCCTTTCTGTAATACCAACTTTCCAATCAAAGAATTTTTGCAAAGATTCAATCGCCGTTCAAAAACATCTTGTGAAATTGTCACTGTTTTGAAACCTCTGACCTCAGTGACCTCGGGTGGCGGAGAGATTAGGTCAATTTGATGTGCTATGATACTCGCGTAGGATTTCGAGCCCTTACCTAGTCTGATTGGAGCGTCAATAGCCGCCCCAAAATTAGAGATTCCAGCGACCGTCTTGTGAGAAGAATTACAAGGGGAGAGATGAGAGATTTCAGGGAACAAATCTTGAACTGGAGCATCATGTAATCTGATAATTAACTAACGATATACATGCTAGAATGAAATTCACCCATTTATCAGAGAATCCAAACTTGCTGGAATATAGCTCATAGAGCTCCATTTTAATTGATCATAACATTGAATTTAGCAATTATCCTATACAAGACATTGCATAGGGAAATAGAACAAAAATTTATCATATATTTAGACTGCTATTTTTCGGAATAAGAAAAAATTCATATTGTTCAGTTTTACACTCAGGATCCCAGAGGTGAAGAAATCTCTACAAATTTTCACCACATCAATACAAACAAAGTCCATAATAAAAAGAAGGATTCATCTGATCTGGCCCTAGTGCTTTGTCAGGGTGCATACTAAAAGCAGTTATTGCAATCTCCTCATTCGTAATGCAACTCAACAGATTCTCATTATGGCTCGTAGAAATAACCGGCTCAATTCAGCCAGCCACCTCCATCTAGAAAGTATTAGAACCTTAAAAGATTTCCAGTAAGTAATGAACCATAACCTCACCTAACTTCCTCTCTAGTCGTGCAAATTCCCCTTGCTATCTCGAAGTTTTTCAACCTTATTACTTTTTTTTCCTACTCGAAGCACAAAAGTGGAAAACTCAGTGTTAACATCCCTAGCTTGAGCTAATAAGCCTTAGACCGTTGCTTCCAGAAAACCTTTATAATGCTAAAGGTTTCAAAACATTCCTCATGCTTGATTCTGAAATCTTCAAACCTCATAAGGTCCCAATGACTTCTCAATGTTCTCAAAGCACGCGTTATAGACTTCTTAACTTGAACTTTGTATCAGTTCTATTAGTATGGAACACTTTCTCCGCTCCACTGCAAGGACATTCTGTCTATGAAGCACGGAAACTCTTCTTGACATGCATTTCTTCGTTTCCGGTAAATGTGGAAAACTGAAACTCTCCGAAACTTATACGAAACGTTTCCAGGCACGTTTCCGTAATTACCCAAAATATGAAACACGTCTCTCAATTTTTAAACGATTTTCCTACCTATTTTGATGAAAATTCTAGAAATTCAAACTTTCTATTTTGCAATTCATATTCAATCTAAGATTAGGAAAATTGAAACTTCCTATTTGAGAGATAATTCCTTCCTTCTATCCTTTAATTTAAAGAATTTACCCATGATGAGCGCGGAGAGAACTAGCCTAGCGGTCTCTCCGCGGACTACTTAGGGACAAGTGTACCCCGTTGTATCAAGTAATAAATCTGGTTAAGTCCAGGTATCGAATCCACGGGATTTATACCTACAAGTATTAAACTACTTGGTTCTATACGTTATCTAGGCGGTGAATACTTTAGCTTTGGGTTTACTCCCTCAAATTGTACATTTTTACTTCTTATACTGCTCATTACTATTGTTATAACCTACTATTTCTCTTAGAATCAAAACTCATTTGAGTGTCAGAAAGTCCCTTGCTAGTATCCAACAAATCTTTATCTTGTAAGAACATTCGTAGCAGTGTTACACTACATCTTCCAAAAAGACTACCATATCCTTTTATGATATTTTCACAAGCATTATCAAAGGATAATGTCCAAATTTGCCTTATCGTTTTTTAAAAAGTGTAAATTTAACACTAGCGTATGAAATGATATATATTTATCCTTGATATTTCTAAAAAAGATCAAATTTACCTCTATCCAATGAAAAATTTGAATGGACTAGTCTAACAGTTATTAGATTGTCATACCAAACAAGTTTATCGATAAACTAAAATAGTTTTATGCATTTTGATAGATTGTTTGTAATTATGTCAGTAACACAATAAATATTTTAATCGCTTGGACTTTTTTTTATTAATTTATTACGAAGCAAATTTAATCATTGATATTTTAGTAGGTTATTTGTAACTATATTTATATTAGTAACACAATAAATTTTCTAGATAAAGTTGATGTTGGAAGGTCTAATAAAATAGTTAAATAACAGTTTTGTTCAAATCTTCGTTACGTAATGCTTGGAAATGTTAAGGGTAATTTGTACCATTTCAAATGTTAGGAGTAAATATAAATTCGAGAGCATTTATGTATACAAGAGAGTTTGAATTGTACTAGAGAAACTGTAGAATAATACTAGAAAGTTCAGGAAAAAAAAAGGATCTAATTCTATTATAACTCTAACACCAAGTAATTACTATGAAGCCGAATTGTGTTGCCCCCCAAAATTAAGCACAAATCCCGTGTATTCTCAGCCGAGAAAGAGAAGATTTTGAAAAACTCATTATTTTACCCGATCTCTAACTCATAGAATTTCAGTCTGATAAAGCTAAATAAGTGATGAAGACCTTTTGAACAAAATAACAGTATAAGTATTGTCAGGAATTTATGGAATTGTCACCTCTGAAAAATAACTAATGTCCACATCAAATCAAAGCAGCCGAATAACTAACCCTTCAGCATAATTTTCACATATCACCATCAATCACCTTTTTAGTTTTGTACCACAGCAATTCTTCAGAGAGTTTTAAGGATCATGCTTTATTGCTCTTCCAAGTACAAGGGATACAAGTCAATCCAGGGTTAATTTACAGTTACAAGCTCTAACCAATAAGCCCAATTAAGAGAGAGAGAGAGAGAGATGCTCTTGACACCACTTATTTATTGATAGAATTATTCACAAGGAAAGCAAAATTTCTCACATAATCTTTGTATGCCTTCGTAAATCTTATATACATATGAATAAAATGAAGAAACATTACTTAAAAGTTACATGTGGGGGAAAAAAGGAGTTTTGATTTAGACTAGATTAGGAATCTGCGCATGATGAAAACGACTATGAGATAGGTTTCAATGTGCAGATCTAATTCTCGTAACCTATTTTATTTTAAGAAATGAGTTAAAATTATGGAAAACGTTACCAAAAATGTTTGTTACAAGTTTGCAATAGTTTTAGTTTTTAAAACGCTTAAACATACAAGTTTCCATGACATACATACTAGTGGATAAATAAAGAAAATTTGCATATAGGAATCGTAAAGCTTCAGTTCTGAACAGTTCACATTATAAAAGCAGTGTTTGCCTGACCAAATACCAAGATGATTATTATCTTGGTTGTAATCTTGATGACTACTGCTATCCCTAAAGCAATATGAATATGCAAATGGGAGAGTCAATTGTGGGTTATGGTGCCAATTAACTATAATATTGTATTTCAGTTAAAGAGAAATGGTTGGTCGAGGTTCGATTACAATTGGATATGATTCTACTAGTCACTAAACTGATTAAATATTCCTATAGATACTAAAGAAAAATATAAACTAAACTAACTACTTTCTTCCCTTTGGATTTAAAATCGTAACAGATTATAGGTTTTTTCCAACAAATTTTACCAGTCTACCAAACTCATCATATATCATAGACATTAAAAAGTCACACGGACCCTTTTATAGATCAAATTTTGGCCATTACTGTTAATCAAGGTTACCATATTGACCAATTACCAATTAAAACATAGCAAAAACGAAAAGAAGTGAAATAGAAGCAGCTTACCGCTGAAAAGTACATAGAATGCCATGTAATTCAGAATTTAAGAACCATAACTATATCCCTTGCCAAGGCAGTTTAGACAGCGCTGAACCCTGCAATAGAAGGTAGGGAAAAAGTTATTTCAAAAATCAAAGAAACACAAAAATAGAACAACACAACCATTTACCTGTTACCATCACAGGTAGGGCAAAGACAAGGGTTAATAGCAATAGGATCATACAAAGGAGACCACTTGATAGTAGCATTGCCTTGGCACAACTTGCATATATAAAACCCTTTTCCTCTGCAAACCCCACATGGCAAAGCATTCTTTCTCTATACAAAGACAAAAAGACTAAGTATTTAGGACCCTATATGATATCAATAATTTCCGCACAGATAGGAAAAGCATCAAGGGTTTATTTAAAAGAAGGAAGTTGAAAAAGCTTACCATTTTGAGGTCATTTGCATAGCGAAAAGCTCCAATGGCGATGGAAGAAGTGATATTGAGAGCTGCCACTCCACCCAAGCACAAAGCAGTGCCGGTAGCCAGTATGCGTAGTGGTTTGGGAATCATAGTTTCTGTGGGGAGTTTAATCGAATAATATAAGGGCATGGGATAGAGGTCAAGGTAGCCTCTAATACTGCTCTGGACATATACAATTAAGCAACCCAAGCAATAAGGCACAACAGATGCATTCGGTTCGAATGTTGATCACAAGAAACTCTGGTTAGGTTCACAAGCTCTCTGTTTCTGGCATTCCCAATGATTCTATCCTCCAATTCCTTGCAGATTAGAAAGCTTAAATGCTCCCTCTTTTCCCTATCCCATACCTCAATTTCAATCGTTAATTTTATGTTTTCCATAATTGCTGATGTCCTTGCTGTTTCAATTATTGAGGGTTTATGTCCAGTTGTTTTAGGTTCTAGTTTTAAATGTTAATTGTGATCATTAGATGAGATAAAGAGGTAATTAAGCACGGTAATCAAACATAGTAATACTTGAATTTGCTACTTTTCCCTTGATTTTGCAAGTGCTGTATCCCTTCGGACACTTGCAGATCAGTAAGCTTAAATACTCCCTCCTCTCCCAAGTTTAGATTGATGATGAATTGAGTTGTTGTCTTAAATTATTAACAAAAAAAATTCAATTCTAAAATAAAGAACAGGCTGAATATAGTTCAAAGACACAGCAAAGCCAAGCACAAGCACAAGCACGCAGTACACAAAAAATTCAAGCAAAACAAGATGAATTTAATGATAAAATCAAAGAAAAAAACTGAGCATAATAGGCGAGGATACCTGAAAGAGAGCGGACTGTGGTGGCAGGCGAACAACGAGAAGGAGTTTGAAGCTTCAATGCGAGGCGAGTATAGAGTTTGGAAGAATAACTCGCAAGCTTCAAATCAATTGATACGAGATGATTGGGAAAATTGGGGAATTTAGGTCTGATGGTCTCAATTGCGTTTGGGAATTGGGGAAGTGATAGCAGATAAAATAATAGAAGGAAAGAAGAAACTGAAATTGAGAGAGAGAAAAGAGCTGCTTATATTCATTGATGGTTTGTGCAAAACACAGATGAACACTACCTGGGTGTGTGTTAGAAGGGATAGAGGTGGTGGGATAGGGATAAAAAAACACGACATAAATTATCGCGTGTTTGTTTGGGAGATACAAGAGTGAGACGGATGACTCTCAAATTCTATACCCGGAAGGGGTTGGTATAAGGAGGTGGGATAAGCTCATGCGATTTTAATAGGATGAAAAAGTCCATCTTATCCCTCAAATTAATGTTATGTAGTTTAAATAGGGTTAAAATAGTAAAATGTATTATTTTATCCCTATCCCTATCCCACGTACCAAATATTGAATAATAATTCTCGATTATTATATTTTTACCCTTATCCCAACCACTTATCCTTATCCATATCCCAACTTTTATCCTTATCCCTATCCCTATAGAATACCAAACGCCCCGTACTAGTTTTTGAATCCGTGGATTCATACATATTGAGCATATAAATATTAAAATAAATTATAAAACAACTTGATAACTCTATAATTCTTGTAGTTTTAATAATTCTAGAACATCAATAATGATGATGCATTCATATTAACTCTTAAATGATTTGATTTTCTACTAAGAAATGATTTGATTTTACAATCAATCCATGTATCATGTAGATGATTGATTTGGATTTGATTTTAAACCAACATCTACTGAATGTATTCATAGTTGATATTTTCATGTTCTTTAAGATAAGTTTAATGCTAATGTTACAAACTCATGTTTAATAGTTATTTTCTTGCTTTTTGAAATAAGTTTATTTTTCCAAACACTTATCTCATATTTATTTAAATTATGTTATATCTCCTTAGCTCAGCTATGTAATCCTGGATTTGTTCTTACACACTCTTACATTTTTATTGAAATTATAAGATGGATTTAAATCTCGCTCATTCTCATCAATATTTACCAATATTTTAAAGTGGTGGCTATGATTGTATTTGTTAAACATGTTTTTATTTAAACAAACCATATATACTGTTATTATGGATTTGGATAGGTTGGAATTTCATGAAATCAAATACCATGAATCCATATTGTAACTCAATTATTACTTGCAAATCTTTTAACCGGAAAACATTGCCAATACCAATTAACAAAGTGACATTAGGTCTGATATCTACCATGATGTTGGGATGGTAAGCAGATATCATTCCAACTCAGGTCAAGCTCATTGGTTTGCTATAAAGAGGATACTCAGATGTAGACTGGGAATGAAATATGGATGAAAGAAAATCCACTTCCGTCTATATGTTTTTACTCGGAAATGATGCAATTTCCTAGCGTAGCAAGAAATGGATATGTATAACCTTATCTACCATGGAAGCTGAGTATGTGTCTTACTCATCCGTAGCCCAAGAGGTCATTTGGTAGAATATATTTATGGATCACCTAAACATTGTTACTACAAGCTCTCAAGTAATCAGCAGTGATAGTCAAAATGCTATTGCTTTTTCTAAGGATCAAAGATTTCATAATAAAGCAAATGGTGTTGAGATTAAGTATCATTTTGTTAAAGATTTAATTGCGTGAAAAGAAGTGTGTATGAAATATGTTTTGATTCATGACATAGTTGCTGACCCTCTAACGAAACTTGTCAAGATAGATGTTTTTGTAAAACGTATTAGGTCCTAGGGATTACTTAGGATCTAAACATATTTCTACTACATGTAACTTTTGTGATATGTGTTTCAAATTCAATAAAGTGTCTTTCTGAATCACCTATAATACACGTATATGTAAATATTGTATGTTAATGTTTGCAATTAAGCATGTCGAAAACAGTAGCAGCTCACTCATATGAGCGCTTACCCTCATTCTGTTAATTATGGTGACAAAGGTAAGGATGAGGTGAATTTTTTAGTAAACGAGAACTTGCTCAATAATTGACGTCGTCTTGTAGTAATAATAAATCTAGATTTATTCGCATGCATGATAAAAGTATACATATGAGTGGATAATATATGTATACAAAAGATTATTTATAATCTCAAATTTCAATTAGAGTTGCTTGAATGGAATCTTCTGTCTAAGATAGCCGAAGATAGTCCTATAATGAGATAGACTAAAGTTAGATGGTATGGTATTGGAGTTTAGTGTCCTATAGACAATTGTTCTAGGATACAAACTTAATGTAAATGAATTGTTCTTTATATCATTTGTTTTAATGAGATATATGTTTTATAACTATATAAAGGCAATCCCTTTTAAGCACTAAATAAAGTCTAATAAAAGGAAATCTGTAAGTTTATTTAAAGTGATTACAAGCATGAAGTGAGACAAAACTTTATAATAAACTAATCAACTTAAAACCACCCCAAGTCAAGTGATATGTTTAGGATTGATATATCACTTTTGAGACTTGTATGTAACAATGTCTTCTGTCCGACAGAAAGCTGATCTCACAAGCTTCATATATACAGATATCTGGACAGTTACATAGATCCGATGAAAAGTTGTTTATTAGGATTGGGGATCCGATTTGAGATAACAGGATGGGTAGATTCATCCTTGTCACATGTTCATCTCATTGGTATTAATAGGTATAACTAATCCTCAGACTCAAAGGAATATTAATTGGTATTCTGGATTACGGAATGTGACGCTTTGACTCTGGTGTAACACGATCCTTAACAGAGATGACTCTGGGGTGTGAACAGTAGACGTTGGGTATCACAGGAAGTGATTGCGGGATCGTTATATATTGGATTGAGCATTTATCACTCCCGATAAATGGAAGATACATCCAAGGATCGCTTGTGGAAGACTCGACTCTAAATCCTTGCAAGGTGATAGCTTAAGACTTGAAATACAGATTTCACTTAACCTATCTATTTGAGTTGACTCGGCCTGTACAAGTAAAACGAACGTCTCGCTATATGTGACTTGACATCACCCATAGTCATAAGATTCAGTTCAAGGATGTAGTTGATAAATGATCGAATTATACTGTAACTAATACGGAAAGGTTAACGACAGAATCAACCTGTCTTCTTATAGCTCTGGGGGAATGATTACGGACTTGCTAATCACATACTATGTACATCATTCCGTTATGCAAAGATTAAATATAATTCTTTGAAAATTAATTTAATAACGTTGCATACGGCTAGAAGTAATAAGAACCTAATGGGTCACACATAAGACTTGGAACCTAAAAGAGAGATAGATGTTAATTAATTGATGGAAGCCCAATTGAGCCCAATAAGGCCAATGGACCAAGGGGGGGTCGAAATTCATGTAATAGAATACATGAATAATTAATTTGATTTTGTTAATTCTAATTAGATTAGGATTATGAATTAAATTAATTAAGAGATAAATAAGTTAGGAGTTTTAATTAGATTATAATACTCCTATTATTATCCAATAAGGTTATTATTATTATCCTTAATATATTAGATATATAATGAGATAATAATTAGGAATTCTATTCCGAATTGAATTCCTATTCAGTAACCTAATTCTATCTAACTAGGGATTAGATACAAGAGATTATAAATACCCCACCCTATGGGATTTTCGAAATCCTAGAGCTAATCCCCTATTGAGTTTTTTGAAATCCATATAGTGTAAGAGAGAGAAAATTTCGACACCCCTAGTTCGAAGACGAGATTTTCTACGGCTTCCTTCCGATCAATTGATTTCATCTATTTCTTTTATCCTTGATCTTGTGTTGATTAGTTAGAGGCAATCTACTTTGGTTGCTATTCAACGGTTGATTCTAAATTAATCTTCCCGTGTTTTATTTCGTGTTTGGGAACTCGGAGAAGAGTTGTGGGCACTTCATTAACAACGGTAGATTGATCATCAAAAGGTAATTCTTCTTATCCCTCTTTATATAAAATAACGATTAACGGATCCTATGGTTTATGGAAATAGGTTAAAATTTTTTATATTTCCGCTGCTATACCTTAGCCTAATTTCCAACATATGGCACATCGAAACGGAAACCTTCGTATGGTGTTGTCTTGATCATAGACATGCGCTTTCTTCAGATGGAAGGATTAAAACACCACAGCACATGTTTTTCATACCATGTGTAGTTTGTGACCTAGAGATAGAAAAAAGGAAAATCTCACTTTTTTCTAGCGTGAGACTATCTATGTGAAAAACAAGTTTGTTCTCGAAACTCTATCCTTGATACCATTAACTAGTTCAAGAAGTGTAATTCATTTTGGCTACTTTTGAAGGATGCCATCAAGAGCTAAGTACTAATTCAACTCGGACAGAGGCCAACTGGGCAAGTAAAATGAACTATTATGGAAGGAATGTAGTAAGACAGAAAGACTTTATCAAGTTCACATCTAGTAGTCCTATATTTCGCAAATCCGGATAGTTGTGCATATGTGTATGCTTGTGAATATAGATGAACTATTTAGATAATGACAATTATAGTGGATGTGATATAAAGTTTAGGATAAAGCATACCATTTCTTAATTACACACGTAATTCGAGAGGTTGTATATCTCCAACGAGTATACAATTTTGAGTTCTCGATTATATGTCGGTCGCACAAACTATTTGCGAGTATGAACAAGACAACGTGATGGAATATGTTTCCATTACGTACAAGTGGGAGATGTAGGGATAAATGGAGTAAAGGGGCTTTGGCCCATTTACTGATCCATTTATAGCCCGATCATAACTTAGTCTGATTAGGATTAGGGTTAGGGTTTAAACTAGCTATAAATAGATAGTTAGGGAGGCTATAAACCTAACACACAAGTTAAGAGAGCATAATGGAAAAAAGACTCTCTCTCTCTCTCTCTCTCTCTCTCTCTTTCTCTCTCTCTTATGTGCCCCCCTCTCTCCTTTGTCTTTGAGTTTCATTCGTAGTTCATGAACTAAGGGTGATTACTCCTTTGGTATGGTAACCTCCTAGATCGGTGATACAGAGTCAAAGTTAATTACTTCTGCTGCTATTCAACGGATCTGCACTATAAGATGTACTCCTAAATCTGTTAATTTATTTATTAATTAGATCCGAGTTCATTACCCGTCTCTTAGAGGTTGGAGAAATTCATTAGGCTTCTCCATTGAAGCCTTCAATAAATATATCGCCAACAAAAAAAATCACACATCTATACAACTCAAATAAGTTCGAAAATCATCATTATACCCATTAACATTAACCCTAACCAAACATAACACATTCACATGCAAAACCCTATAATATATCTGAAATAAACAATGCAAAAACCAAAAGAGATGGAGGAGACTTACTTTTGACTTGGTTTTATCCTGATGTTGCTTCTTTCGAGATTTTGCCATCTTCGTCATTCGTTTTCTGTCTTTGCATTTCGCTAATGTGAAATAGGAATGAGTTCGAAAGGGGTTTGGATAGAAATGAGGGTGTTATAGGTATTCTGAAAGTCGAACAGTCTAGCTTGGTAATATATATCTAAATGGGTCTATAAATATAAATGGATCACGTTATTGGGCCAGTTTTGTAAATTTACCCCTTGAAGAAGCAACACAATCAACACTAAACAGAACTCGTGGGGGAGGATCCCTCGAGCGTCCAACATCCCACACGCCGTTATTTAAATTTTATATCAAATCTTCCAAACACCAATTATGTCTAAAATGTTTATTTTATTACTAACGAAGTTACAAAAAAAAACCTTCCAAAACAATTAAATCTTCCACGTATAAGTTAATCACAAAAAAAAAATGCTTAAAATATTAACATTACAAGATGCGTGAAACATCTCCAAAGCATCAACAAACTTCTTTGAAAGGTAGGATGTGGTTTATGAAATGATGACCAAACAAGTACGCTCAAATTTTATGTTAAGAATGGGTAAAATTTATCTTCCTTAGAAATGTTAGGGATAAAATTTTACAATTTTGTATATTAGGGGTAACTATGTACTTTCACAAAAATGATAGGAGAAAATTTAAACCTTATTCAAAAAAAATTATGCTCCTTGCAAATCAAAAAATATAATGTCTCTATTTTTATGTACCCTTAATGTTTCCCACTTAATTTCTGATACGTGATATAATTACCATACTTTTTTAATAAAGTTAATTAAAATTAATAGAATTAAAGTATGTCGCCTATCAGAAATTTAAGGGTTAAGGTGTAAAAATACTCCTAACGTTTTGAATCAGAAATAATTTTACCACTAACGTCGAAAATGGTTCAATTTTACCCCTAACGTTGGTAGCCAAGAGCAATTTTACCCCTAACGTTGATAATTTGGGTCAATTGTACCTCTATTATAAAACACAAATATTTTTGTTCATTATTCTGCACCAATTGCATATCAATACGTTCTAAAAAAAGAATTTCATGTTTTTTATAATTTAATAATAGAATTGGAGATTAATATTTATAAATTCGGTGAATTTTTTTAATTTTTTTGTCCAATTCGTACAAAAAACAGTACATATTTTTTTTTCACATCCCAACATATGTTTATGATTTGCTACTGATAAAATGATGCATGTGTGAAGTGTGGATGACAAGATTCATGTTCGAGAAGACAGTCTGATGAATTATTTCTCAAATTGACACAATTTATAAACGTTAGGCGTAAAATTGTTGTTGGCTTTTAACGTTAGAGGTAAAATTGTATCATTTTAGATGTTAGGAATAAAATTACTCTTGACCTAAAACGTTAAGTGTATTTTTACACCTTAGTACGAAATTTAAAGAAAAACAAATAAGAGAAAAGAAAATCACAGCAACAAATCTCCACATAAAGAGAGATGTGATTTGAGAAGAAGACCACCAACATTCTTTCTACCGATTTTCTTGGCTTGCAACCAATTCTAACTTGGAATTTCTATTATTCAACTCTAAGACTTTGATTGGATAAGAGGTTTTGAAGGGTAATTAAAGGGAGGGTAAAGAAGTGTAGGGGAGGGAAGGAGGGGAAGAGAGAGTATTACCCTTACCCTTATTTGGAAGAAAGGGAAAGGTTCCTCAAAACCCTTCCAAACCCACCGATTTGATGGGTTAAAAATCTATTAAAAACTTATTTGATTTTGAACCCTTCAAAACCCTCCATTAACCCTTCAAAACCCTTATTCTCATATTTTTTAATCTTCCAAACAAGGGTTTCCACTAACCCTTCCCTACCCTCCCTTTAATTACCCTTCAAAACCTCTAATCTAATCAAAGCCAAGGAAATTTTAGTCAAAGGACAATTATTCAATGTTTATTTAGCTAACTGCTGACCAAAACGATAACAATAATTTTGGAGATTTCATTTTTATATGGGTCTAATCTTGACTACTAAATTGTCTTAGAGAACATGAGATTGGTGATGAATTGCATCTACTAATCTAATTTAAAATGAAATTGAACTTGAAGAAAGTCAGCCCAAATTAAATAATATAAAATTAGATTGAATTCATTGAACCCAAAATCATTTTTTTAGTTATCACAAACATAATTTAATTATGGTCTTGATAATGTTTTCATAATTGAAAGCTAGGTACCATACAATATTTGTCTAATTGATAGTATCATACATCTAAAGTCTTTTACTTTTTTCAATAATAATAATAATAAATCTTTAACTTGCATGACTCCAATTATGGACTTGGTAATTATATACAAATTGGTAATTATATACAAATGGGTAACTGTGTATTTCAATTTGTGATTGAGAGTCTCAATGTGTTCCGAATCTTTCCGCGTCAATATGTAAATAGAACCAAAGGTTAGAGATGGATCAGAGTCCTGCAAACCCACTCTTATGCCTAAGTTAGTAGGTGCTTTGGAAGAGCTGAAGAGTAAGGACTAATTGTGAGATAGTAGTGTTAACGTACAACTAAGTGTGACCATACCCGTCTATTTATAAAGCTAGGGTTGAACCCTTCTTCTTCTAGGAATTCTTTTTGAGTTAGGATTCCTTCTCCTATTTGGCGTCTGACTTTAGGAGAAGTCCTCTGTAATACGGAGTATCTAACCTAGCCACATAAGAGTTTCCCTCAAAGGAGAAGTGTTCTATAGAAGCTTCTTGGTTGATCCGAAGGTCCAGATTATGACACGGGGCAGTTGATTTGAGGGCTCCTATAATTCCACGTGTCTGATTCATTATACGATATCATATGTTCCCCCACCCTCTCTTATGAACCCTTGCAAGTTTCAGATAAGAGGGAGAAATGAAGCAGCTATTTTTGCCTTCGGTTGTCCCATGCCTTCGATCTCATGCTTTCATCTATAATCTTCTTTATTGACACGTGTCGCTTCAGTTTCCCCAGAAATCGTTGTTGTTTGGCACGCGTTGTCCAAGTGGACTGTTTTAACTGGCTTTTTCTTGCACCTACCAAGGATTCTAAAATGTTGGTGAAATTTAATGATTGCAATCATTAATTAGGCTGACTTTTGGTATTTCTTGTAGTTTCTTATTCTTCTTCCATTATAAAGGTGTTGTCACTGCCTGTATTTTGTTCTTGCTGTTTTTACCTCCTAAGAGTTGTTTAATCCGCATTTTCAACCTTTTGTCTACCCTAAATTTTCCAGTAAGTTCCTTTTTCCCGTTTTCTTTCTGCTTAATTTTCTATTTGCTTACAATGGATCGTAAGAAGCCACAACCTGAAGAGGGTGCTGATTATGGAGATGCAAAAAAAAGGGTCATTATTCTCAAATTCTGAAATTACGAGTAGTTGTCTACCATGGACGACCTTTCATTGACGAAACTAGTTTTCAACTACCTTGAGTTTGTGCATCTAGGCTTCGCCACATCTAACTTTGACCAGGTAATAACCAAGGCTCTAGAAGGATACCTAGGTTTCTACAAGATATTTCTAGAGAATGGAGTTCATCTTCCCTTTTTCTCAGGCATCGTTAACATACTGAATGAGATCGATATTTATCCCTCGCAGGTTTCCCCAAATGGTTGGATAGATTTGCTGGGAATGGCAAAAATATCTAGGACTTGAACATCGAGCTGACTGGGTCTTTATTTCGCCATATATGGAATCTTGCAATGAGGTTGAACGATCATTCTCTATGGATATCAAAAGAAATCATCATCAACTTTCAGGAGCTCTAATCATCCTCCTCATCATCATTATTATCATCAAACAGCAGGAGTTCTAGTCTTCCTCCTTATCATCATCCCTAGAATTTGAGAAACAAACAATTGTGGTCAAATTGGACGTGTTTCCACTATCCTGGAACTTCAACCTACGATTTTGAACCTGGACCACCTCCAGATCATCTTATATCTCTAGTATAACTTTTTGGGACTTTCCGAAAAACCCTGAAAACAATTTATAATGAGGTCCATCCGGACACGGGTCGTTGATTAAAAATCAAGGTCCACACAACGAGGTCCATCTAGACACGGATCGTTGATAACAACATTGAAGTTTGAGCAAAGATCGAGGTCCTTTTAGACATGAATCATTGATATATGTTGAAACACAATTTCCATGAGTTTTTTATTATGAAAAAAATAATTAATAACGAAATTAGATCCCCAAAATATTGAATTTAAGAATTAAAAGTTTGAGTTATGCTAACAAGTTTTTTGAATGTTGATTATAACTTAAACATTAAATTAAACACAAAGCAAAAAGGCCTTAGAAAGATAAAGGCCCATGCATTATTTTTGGATGAGAATCGGAAAGCCCAGAAGCGAAATACAGAACAAAGGAGGTGTTGATATTAAGTCAAATCACGACGTTCTCAAAATTGCAAAAAGGACAAGCTACATAAGCCGTGTCCCCCAACGTCTCCCTTTTGTTACGAAAAATGAAAAGGTTGCAGACTGCAAGTTTGCCATACTAAAAGTCAAAAGAACGTGCGACTCAAGAGACATAAGCCATGCTTTGACAATGGTAACCTTTTGGAATACTGGCACAGAAGTCAGAAGCTGATGGTGACAAAAGTCGTCCCCCCCCCAAATGGCTAGTTTGAAAGTCAAACGGATCTTCCCTAAAGCTTCTACTATAAATACTAATGCCAAGCTTATTTCACAACTGGCGAATTATCAAACGTTGAAAATAGATAAAGCTTGCAAGTGAAACTAGAGCAATATTTATGATACACATTCATCAACTGTGTTCTATATTAGAAACCATTTTCCATTTGTAAATCATAAGCTCTATTGTTTGCTTCAGTTAAAGGAAAATAACTAGAGATATATATAGCTGAGTGTGAGTGTAAAGGAAGGTACTTTACGGAAGCTCTATCTATTGTATAAAGGTTTGTGCTCTACCCGTTAAAGAGTGATTTAGTGGATTAAAGCTCAGAAGAAGGTATTTTGAGGACTGGACATGAGCGAGAGACCGAACCATTATAAATCCGCTGAGTAATGTATTTCTTAACTCTGCCTTTATCACCTCTGATTGTATTGCTTGTTCTAACTTATTTATCTCACATATAAGCTCTGACAATTAAGCGCACACTAAATTATTAATTTTGAAAAGTCAGAATCTCTACTAAATGAGCTATTCTTTGAGTGCATTCATCAGAAGTGGAATCAAGCTCAGTAGACTGATTAAGTCAGCAAACTGAACTTGCCTCTAACTCCGAAGCTTGCCTTTATGCTAAGCCATTTGAACGCCAAGTGAGAAATTTCATAAAAGGTTAAAATTAACAAACAGTTCCATTCACCCCCCTATATTGGAACTAATCTAACCTCACAAGGGGCCAACAAGTGGTATCAAAGCCTAAACTCTATCCCTAAAGATAAAACTATCTTGAGCTCAAGATCCCTAATGGCTGCCAATAGCACACGTTTCCTCCCTGGTAATGAGACCACCCAAATCCTCCCGGGGGGTCTATCCATTACTAGACCCCCACTATTATTTAGATCCAATTACACATTCTGGAAAAACAGAATGAAGAATTTTATCCAAGCTTAGAGCATGAGCATGTTGGGGATTAATCATCGAGAATTAACGAAGCACAGCGGGATGCTACCGTTAAAATTTTTCTATAATCTAGTTAGAACCGTGTTAGACTACCATAAATTGAACCTCAAAACAATTCTAAAACTGAGATATGGAACTTACGGGTTTAGTCTCTTCTAGAGATGACTGAAGAATTCTACAAGTCGCAAGAATCTCCAAAGAGCTCGTGCACCAACCATATAGGAACCGAACAGATGCTAGCCAAAATCAAGGAATGGAAAATGAAGAACAATAACACTGTATATAGGGGGTTGGCCGAAATATGTCTGGGAGGCTGGGGTTTTAATTCTTTTAACCTCGTCCTTAAATACATTTCCTGGTTAGGTTTATGTTAAGTGTAGTTAATTTCTAATTAGTCTCTTAGTGATCCCTAATCATATATATAACCATACAGATTATATTTAATTCAAATAGGTCTAATTCAATTAACCCACAATTATTAGTAAGGCCATAAAGAATTAAATTGTACTAGGTCTAATTAAATTGCATGAGCATGTTGGGGATCAATTAGGTCTAATTCAATTAATCCACGTGGCAAAAACCGCATATTAAAAAATATGGCATACGCCACATGGATCAGATATGCCAAGTGAAGCCTAGGTTCGCCAGGAGGGGACAAACATACCATACAAGGATGATACGCCCTCGTTACCACTGAGCCGTTTTCAAGAAACCGTTGCAATCAATGCCATTAAATGGTTCCTTAAAGGCATTAACAGAAAAACCTGAAGAATGTGCAATTAATACATCAAAGGGCACTAAATCCTAGACTGTTCGTATACTGCAAAGATGGTTAGAGAATCTAGTATAAATACACCAACCCCAATGAGTATTAGATATGCTTACTTATTCCGTACTATAGTGCTTTTGAGATTATTCTTGGAATTATTACTAACTTTGGCATCGAAGTGTCCCCCACTAAACCCAACGACATCTCATAGGGAAGAGCTCCGACGAGAAGTTATTTTCATTGTTATCAACTCGTGCAGTGAACATGGAACTCTCAAGTTTTTAGAGTTTACACCACGAATACGATGACATCGGAAGGACCAAATCCTCCCACAACTGGAATCAATGATACTACTCAAGGAGTCACAAACCCACTATCCAGTGGGACCTCCACTTTGCCAATTGAGCCTATTATTCAAAACATGCATGAGGTTTCACCATGTTCCTTCCAGGAGGAAGTCCAATCATTTGTAGCAACTCACATGGGTTTTGGATCAAAAGATCGTGTAAGAATGATCATGGAAAATCAACTTGTGGGAGGTCGAACAACCGTCCTAAAGGAAATTAAGGCTAAGGTATAGCAGCGGAAATATAAAAATTTTAGCCTACTTCCTTTTAACCATAAGATCCGTTAATCGTTATTTCATATAAAGAGGGATAAGAAGGAATACCTTTCGATGAACAATCTACCGTTGTTAAAGAAGCGCCCACAATTCTTCTCCGAGATTCCAACCACAAAGTTTAATATGGTGAGGCTAAGATGAAATCAACCCTTATGAGATGCAACCAAAATAGATTGCCTCTAATAAATCAACACAAGATCAAAGAGAAAGAGGGATGAATAAGATTAATCAATCGATGGAATGCCGAATTAATTCTTGTCCACGAACTTGGGGAATAGAATTCTTTTCTCTCACTAATATAGCAATTTCGAAAATCACAAGTATGGGGAGGGATAGGCTTAGTCGAAATTCATTAAGGGAAGGGGTATATATATTAGCTTGTATCTAAACCCTAGTTAGATAGGAATAGGTTACTTAATAGGAATTCCATTCGGAATAAGATTCCTAATTATTATCTTATAATATATCAAATACATTTAGGATAATAATAAATAACCTAATTGGATAATAATAGGAGTATATTAATCTAATTAAAACTCCTAACTTAATTATCTCTTAATTAGTTTAATTCATAATCCTAATCTAATTGGGATTAATGGAATAAAATTAATTCCTTACTAAGATATATAAATTTCGGCCCCCTCCTAGTATTTGGGCCTTACTGGGCTTAATTGGGCTTCCATCTATTAATCATATCCATCTCTCTTTTGGTTCCAAGTCTTATGTGTGATCCATTAGGTCCTTACTACTTTTGGCCGTATGCAACCTATTAAATTAATTTCTTCAAGAATTATATTTAATCCCTTGCATAACGGAATGATGTACAGAGTATGTTATTGGCAAGTCTGTAATCATTCCCCCAGAGTCCGTTAAGAAGACAGGTTGATTCTGTCGTTAACCCTTCCATATTAGTTACGGTATAATACGATCCTTTTATCAACTACATCCTTGAACTGAATCTTATGACTATGGGTAATGTCAAGTCACATATAGCGAGACGTTCGTTTTACTTGTTATTGGCCGAGTCAACTCAAAAAGATAGGTTAAGTGAAATCTGTATTTCTAGTCTTAAGCTATCACCTTGCAAGGGTTTAGAGTCAAGTCTTCCACAAGCGATCCTTGGATGTATCTCCCATTAATCGGGAGTGATAAATGCTCAATCCAATGTATAACTACCCTAAAATTACTTCTTGTGACACCCAACCTTTGCAGTTCACACCCCAGAGTCATCTCTGTTAAGGATCGTGGGACCACAGGATCAAAGTCTCACATTCAGTAATTCAGGATGACCAATTAACATTCCTTTGAGTTTGAGGATTAGTTATACCTATTAATACCAATGAGATGAACAGTTGACAAGGATGAATCTATCCATCCTGTTATCTCAAGTCGGATCCCCAATCCTAATGAACAACGTTTCACCAGATCTATGTAACTGTCCAGATATCTATATATGTGAAGCTTGTGAGATCAGCTTTCTGTCGTACAGAAGACATTGTTACATACAAGTCTCAACTGTGATATATCAATCCTAAATATATCACTTGACTTGGGGTGGTTTTAAGTTTATTAGTTTATTATAAAGTTTTGTCTCACTTCATGCTTGTATGAACACTTTATAATCACTTTAAACAAACTTACGGATTTCCTTTTATTAGACTTTATTTAGTGCTTAAAAGGGATTGCCTTTATATAGTTATAAAACATATATCTCATTAAAACAAATGATATAAAGAACAATTCATTTACAATAAGTTTGTATCCTGCAACAATTGACTATAGGACACAAAACCCCAACATACTCCCACTTGGACTAAAGCCAATTGTTTCTAAAACTTATCCCAGTAGAAGTTAAATGACGATCATGTACTTTCTGGGTTAAAGGCTTTGTCAATGGATCTGCAACGTTGTCCTCTGTAGGTACTCTTTCTATTCTCACATCTCCTCTAGCCACAATCTCTCTAATGATGTGGTATCGCTTTAGGTAGTGATTGGATGCATTATGAGACCGTGGTTCCTTTGCTTGCGCAATGGCTCCATTGTTATCATAGTACAGAGTAATAGGATTGACAATGTCAGGCACCACACCTAGTTCTATAATGAACTTTCTAATCCAAAATGCTTCCTTTGCTGCTTCCGCAGTAGCGATGTACTCTGACTCGGTCGTAGAGAAAGCTACGCTTCCCTGCTTGGAACTTTTCCAACTGACCACGCCCCCATTTAGGATAAACAGGTATCCTGATTGGGATTTAAAATCATTCTCATCTGTGAGATGACTAGCGTCTGAAAATCCTTGTATTTTCAGATCTCCTTCTCCGTACACTAGAAACATATCTTTAGTTCTTCTCAAGTACTTAAGAATGTTTTTGACGGCAATCCAGTGCTCGTCTCCCGGATTCCCTTGGTAACGACTCGTTACAGATAACGCGAACGCTACGTCGGGTCTAGTCTATAGCATAGCATACATAATCGAACCGATCGCGCTGGCGTACGGGACTACAGCCTGCGTCGTTTGTCATCATCAGTTTTAGGACATTGATGATTGTTTAACTTTACTCCATGTACCATGGGTAAGTTACCTCGTTTCGATTCAAGCATGCTAAACCGATTTAGCACCTTTTCAATGTATGTAGCCTGTGAAAGACCAATCAGTCTACGCGATCTATCTCTGTAGATCTTTATACCAAGTATATAGGCTGCTTCACCAAGGCCTTTCATTGAGAAGTTACCAGATAACCATATTTTCACTGACTGTAATAGAGCAATGTCATTTCCCATTAACAGTATATCGTCCACATATAGTATGAGAAATTCTATAGAGCTCCCACTTGCTTTCTTGTAAATGCAAGCTTCTTCGCAATTTTGTTCGAAACCAAATTGTTTTATGGTTTCGTCAAAACGCTTGTTCCAGCTTCTAGATGCTTGCTTGAGTCCATAAATGGATCTCTGAAGTTTGCAAACTTTATTTGCATCCTTTGATATGAAACCTTCAGGTTGCATCATGTATACATCCTCAAGCAGGTTTCCGTTTAGGAAAGCTGTTTTCACATCCATTTGCCAAATCTCATAATCAAAATGAGCGGCAATTGCAAGCATGATTCTGATTGATTTGGACATAGCAACGGGAGAGAAGGTTTCGTCATAATCAACACCTTGTTTTTGACGATATCCTTTCGCTACCAACCTAGCCTTGTAGGTGCTAACCTTTCCATCCATGTCAGTCTTCTTTTTGAAGATCCATCTGCACCCAAGGGGTTTTATCCCTTCGGGTGGATCAACCAAAGTCCAAACTTGGTTAGTATACATGGAATCCATTTCAGAATCCATGGCCTCAAGCCATGCTTTAGAATCTGGACTAGTAAGAGCCTCTTCGTAGTTTTTGGGTTCGTCGTCTAACACGGGAACCTCGTCATCATCTCCCACTAGAAAACCATATCTAACTGGGAGTTCACGAACTCTTCGTGATCTATGAATAGGTGCCACTGGAGTCTCATCTAATGGGACTTCTTCGGGTACCTCGACCGCCTCCGTTGTTTCAGTCGGTGTTTCTTCCTCTTGAACTTCATCGAGTTCAATCACGCTTCTCTTTTGTGTTTCTTCGAGAAACTCTTTCTCTAAGAAGGTTGCGTGTTTGGATGCGATTACTTTCTGATCATCTGGATGATAGAAGTAATATCCCATAGTTTCCTTAGGGTATCCGATGAAGAAACATTTATCATATTTAGAATCTAATTTGTCGGACGCAACGCGTTTGACATATGCTGAACAACCCCATACTCTCATGAAAGAGAACACGGGTTTCCTACCAACGAACAATTCATATGGCGTGGAACTAGCGGATTTAGTTGGTACTCGATTTTGGGTGAAGAGGGCAGTTTCTAAGGCATAGCCCCAGAACGTCTTTGGAAGTAAGGCCATGCTCATCATGGATCGTACCATATCTAATAGGGTACGGTTTCTCCTCTCGGATACACCATTGTGTTGTGGCGTATAGGGAGGTGTCCATTGTGAGCATATCCCACATTCAGTTAGATAATTCAAAAAATCATCAGAAAGATATTCGCCACCTCGATCAGATCGAAGTGTTTTTATTTTCTTTCTTAATTGATTTTCCACTTCATTCTTGAAGCATTTGAACTTGTCAAAAGCTTCTGATTTGTGCCTCATCAAGTAGATATAACCATAGCGAGTATGATCATCTATGAAGCTAATGAAGTATCTGAATCCTCCTCTTGCTTGGACTGACATAGGACCACATACATCTGAATGAATGAGTCCTAGAGTGTCTGATACACGCTCACCTTTATTGCTAAAGGGTGTCTTTGTCATTTTACCTTTTAAACATGATTCGCATGTTTCCAATGATTCAGAATCGATTGGATCTATAAGCCCATCTGAATGTAGCTTTAGCATGCGTCTCTTGTTTATATGGCCTAAACGACAATGCCACAAGTAAGTTGAATTATCTAGCTTATGTCTTTTGGTATCAATTGCAAAAACAGGAGTTTTACCATCTAACACATAAATCCCATTTTGTGATATTCCTGAAAAATAAAAGATCGAATCTTTATAAAAATTGCAACTATTGTTCTTTATTGAAATATGAAAACCGTCGTCAACGAGACGGCTAATAGAAATAATGTTACGAGACATCTCAGGAACGTATAAACAATTCCTTAATTCTATTACAAGCCTAGAGGGCAAAAGTAAAACATAATCTCCAATTGCGAGGGCGGCAACTCTTGCTCCATTTCCCACTCGCAAGTTTATGCTTCCTTTCTTTAGTTCCTTAGTCTGTTTTAGCTCCTGCATATATTGTACAAATATGAGATCCACATCCGGTATCAAGTACCCAAGATTCAGACAATGAAACCGTATTTATTTCAATATAGAACATACCAGATGAAGAAGCACCGCCTTTTCCCTTCTTGAGGGTGGCTAGATACTCCTTGCAGTTTCTCTTCCAATGCCCGTCTTTACCACAGAAGTGGCACTCTCCTTTGGGCTTCTTAACTTCCTTTCCCTTGGATACATCTTTCTTACCTTTCTTGGGATGTTTAGAATTGGGAAATTTCCCTTTTCTTTTCCTCGATCCCTCGATTACAAGAGCCGGTATGGCCTTGTCTTTCTTCATATTGGGCTCAACTGATTCGAGCATGTTTGCAAGCTCTTCAAGAGAGGTTTGCAAGTCATTCATATGGTAGTTCATGATGAACTGTGAATAACTCTCTGGGAGGGACTGAAGAACCAAGTCTGTACTTAATTCGTTATCCATCACAAATCCAATACTAGAAAGTTTGGTAATATAGCCTATCATCTTGACACAATGTGTCATGACAGATGTGCACTCTTGCATCCTGCAACGATATAACAGTTTTGATATCTCGTAGCGTTCGCACCTGGTTTGTTTCCCAAACAATTCCTTTAGGTGCATGATGATGGAATAGGCATTCATCTCCTCATGTTGCCTTTGTAATTCCGATGTCATCGATGCAAGTATGATGCAAGCGGCATGATCATCATCAGCCTTGTGCTTCTGATAAGCATCAATTTCCTCGATGGGAGCATCATCTTCAGGGACAGGGGGTATCGATGTATCAAGTACATACCCAATTTTCTCGAACTTCAAAACAATTTGAGGTTACGAAACCAGTCGGTAAAGTTTGAACCATTCAATTTGTTATCGGTAAGGATGTTTTGCAGATTGGTTTTAGTCATGATTTTAAGAGTGTGTGTTTAAACAAAACCTGAGAGTGAGAAAGAGTAAACGTATGTCATTCATTTGCTTTAAAGTTTAACAATCTAAAATTATAGGCCTTTTAATTTATTTCAGATTGCTCCCACTATTTTTCCAAATTAATAACCCTCCATATTAATTCGAAGAATTTCACAAATCCTTTAGTGAGCTAGGATCCTAACTCTTGAGATTTCGCCTTGAGTTTACTCAACAAGCTAGTCTCATTCATTAGGTAGATTCATATAATCAATCATATATCTAATGTGATTCCTAGGTTATTGGGTTACTAACCACATTAGTAACTAATATGCTATTCATATTAATCCCAACCGTTTTGCCCATTAGTTTATGACAACATGAGTTTACTCATCCAATTATCATAATCTAATTTAAGTATTACCCCATATTCATGAAAAATGATTTTCGATAATTCAGGTGTTACCATAAGACCCCGAGCTTGAGTTTACTCAACAACCCAAAGGCCCCCAGTACTGCCGGCTGAATTATAATATTAGGGAGGGGCAACCGATTTTAATAACTTACTTATTTACTTAACTTTTTAATGAGGGATTTTATTTAAGTCTCATAATCTAACTTAGTCTTGATTTGCTTTAGCATACATCAGACATACATACATTCACATACATTGGCGTTATAGACACATTATCTAAATTATTCCGTCTAGCCAGAGACGGAATAAAAGGCCAAACCTAAGGAAATACTAACTATTACATATTTCTCTTTAGGTCCTCCGTCTTCTCCATGGCGCCTTGAAATTACATATTAATTTCTATACTACTATAAGAAAACTTCAATTGATTTGAAGGGAATCAGATGAGAGGAGAAATTACAATAGATAGTAGAAAGGCAGGACGCGCAGGCCCTATTTCAAAAATACCAAAAGACTAAAAGAGGGTCCAAATATGTCCATAACTCCAAACATGCATAGACTCAATTAAATAAATTTAACTGGTTGATTACATAACCAGCTTATGTAATATTTAGGTTAATCACATTAACTCGTCAAATTAACTTTCATCCAATTTTACTTCTAATCGTTTTGTATCTTTATATTAATCCTTAGATTAATATAACCATATAAAACATTGATTATGCTCGTCCCAATTATTTTGATTTTAATTCATTTAACACTTTGATTTACATATTTGTAAAAACAAACATTTAAACGAATTATTCATTCGATAATCAAAACAGAAAACTATTAATTTCTGAAACATATATATACATTTAACATAAAACGATTTTAAACCTATTTTAAAATCAAGTGGGTATCGGGCCGGGCCCGAGGGCGGGCTGCTGCCGATTGGCAGCAGCCCTTAGGGCACGCGGGGCGCTGCCGCCTTGCGGCAGCGGTGCCCCTGCGCCGCACGCGGCTGCTGCCGCGAGGCAGCAGCCGCGTGACAGCGGCCAGTCGCGCCGTGAGGCGCGACTCGGGCTGCTGTCATGTTTTTTTTTATATATTAAATATATATATATATATATCAGTTCTAAAATAATTTTAAAACGGCTTTCAGAAATAGGATAATCTACAATAGATTTCCGTTTTATCATTTACAATTAATAAAACTAATTTTATCAACCTAACTATAAAACTAATAGATTTTGTTTTAATGATTATCAACCGAAATAATTAGGAACATAAGCATAATCAGTTTTAATTAACAATTAATCAAAACTTTATTTATCTTTAGAATTAATCAATCAATACTATTTGTCAATTAATCCTAACCATAAATATTTATTCAATCCTATTGAAAACTTCTATATTTTCATATATGAAATAACGGATTTAACGATGGCTCTGATACCACTGGAGGAAATTAAGGCTAAGGTATAGCAGCAGAAATATAAAAATTTTAGCCTACTTCCTTTTAACCATAAGATCCGTTAATCGTTATTTCATATAAAGAGGGATAAGAAGGAATACCTTTCGATGAACAATCTACCGTTGTTAAAGAAGCGCCCACAATTCTTCTCCGAGATTCCAACCACAAAGTTTAATACGGTGAGGCTAAGATGAAATCAACCCTTATGAGATGCAACCAAAATAGATTGCCTCTAATAAACCAACACAAGATCAAAGAGAAAGAGGGATTAATAAGATTAATCAATCGATGGAATGCCGAATTATTTCTTGTCCACGAACTTGGGGAATAGAATTCTTTTCTCTCACTAATATAGCAATTTCGAAAATCACAAGTAGGGGGAGGGATAGGCTTAGTCGAAATTCATTAAGGGAAGGGGTATATATATTAGCTTGTATCTAAACCCTAGTTAGATAGGAATAGGTTACTTAATAGGAATTCCATTCGGAATAGGATTCCTAATTATTATCTTATAATATATCAAATACATTTAGGTTAATAATAAATAACATAATTGGATAATAATAGGAGTATATTAATCTAATTAAAACTCCTAACTTAATTATCTCTTAATTAATTTAATTCATAATCCTAATCTAATTAGGATTAATGGAATAAAATTAATTCCTTACTAACATATATAAATTTCGGCCCCCTCCTAGTATTTGGGCCTTACTGGGCTTAATTGGGCTTCCATCTATTAATCATATCCATCTCTCTTTTGGTTCCAAGTCTTATGTGTGATCCATTAGGTCCTAACTACTTCTGGCCGTATGCAACCTATTAAATTAATTTCTTCAAGAATTATATTTAATCCCTTGCATAACGGAATGATGTACAGAGTATGTTATTGGCAAGTCCGTAATCATTCCCCCAAAGTCCGTTAAGAAGACAGGTTGATTCTGTCGTTAACCCTTCCGTATTAGTTACGGTATAATACGATCCTTTATCAACTACATCCTTGAACTGAATCTTATGACTATGGGTAATGTCAAGTCACATATAGCGAGACGTTCGTTTTACTTGTTATTGGCCGAGTCAACTCAAAAAGATAGGTTAAGTGAAATCTGTATTTCTAGTCTTAAGCTATCACCTTGCAAGGGTTTAGAGTCAAGTCTTCCACAAGCGATCTTTGGATGTATCTCCCATTAATCGGGAGTGATAAATGCTCAATCCAATGTATAACTACCCTGAAATTACTTCCTGTGACACCCAACCTTTGCAGTTCACACCCCAGAGTCATCTCTGTTAAGGATCGTGGGACCACAGGATCAAAGTCTCACATTCAGTAATTCAGGATGACCAATTAACATTCCTTTGAGTCTGAGGATTAGTTATACCTATTAATACCAATGAGATGAACAGTTGACAAGGATAAATCTACCCATCCTGTTATCTCAAGTCGGATCCCCAATCCTAATGAACAACGTTTCACCAGATCTATGTAACTGTCCAGATATCTATCCTGATTGGGATTTAAAATCATTCTCATCTGTGAGATGACTAGCGTCTGAAAATCCTTGTATTTTCAGATCTCCTTCTCCGTACACTAGAAACATATCTTTAGTTCTTCTCAAGTACTTAAGAATGTTTTTGACGGCAATACAGTGCTCGTCTCCCGGATTCCCTTGGTAACGACTCGTTAGAGATAACGCGAACGCTACGTCGGGTCTAGTGTATAGCATAGCATACATAATCGAACCGATCGCGCTGGCGTACGGGACTACAGCCATGCGTCGTTTGTCATCATCAGTTTTAGGACATTGATGATTGTTTAACTTTACTCCATGTACCATGGGTAAGTTACCTCGTTTCGATTGAAGCATGCTAAACCGATTTAGCACCTTTTCAATGTATGTAGCCTGTGAAAGACCAATCAGTCTACGCGATCTATCTCTGTAGATCTTTATACCAAGTATATAGGCTGCTTCACCAAGGTCTTTCATTGAGAAGTTACCAGATAACCATATTTTCACTGACTGTAATAGAGCAATGTCATTTCCCATTAACAGTATATCGTCCACATATAGTATAAGAAATGCTATAGAGCTCCCACTTGCTTTCTTGTAAATGCAAGCTTCTTCGCAATTTTGTTCGAAACCAAATTGTTTTATGGTTTCGTCAAAACGCTTGTTCCAGCTTCTAGATGCTTGCTTGAGTCCATAAATGGATCTCTGAAGTTTGCAAACTTTATTTGCATCCTTTGATATGAAACCTTCAGGTTGCATCATGTATACATCCTCAAGTAGGTTTCCGTTTAGGAAAGCTGTTTTCACATCCATTTGCCAAATCTCATAATCAAAATGAGCGGCAATTGCAAGCATGATTCTGATTGATTTGGACATAGCAACGGGAGAGAAGGTTTCGTCATAATCAACACCTTGTTTTTGACGATATCCTTTTGCTACCAACCTAGCCTTGTAGGTGCTAACCTTTCCATCCATGTCAGTCTTCTTTTTGAAGATCCATCTGCACCCAATGGGTTTTATCCCTTCGGGTGGATCAACCAAAGTCCAAACTTGGTTAGTATACATGGAATCCATTTCAAAATCCATGGCCTCAAGCCATGCTTTAGAATCTGGACTAGTAAGAGCCTCTTCGTAGTTTTCGGGTTCGTCATCTAACACGAGAACCTCGTCATCATCTCCCACTAGAAAACCATATCTAACTGGGAGTTCACGAACTCTTCGTGATCTACGAATAGGTGCCACTGGAGTCTCATCTAATGGGACTTCTTCGGGTACCTCGACTGCCTCCGTTGTTTCAGTCGGTGTTTCTTCCTCTTGAACTTCATCGAGTTCAATCACGCTTCCCTTTTGTGTTTCTTCGAGAAACTCTTTCTCTAAGAAGGTTGCGTGTTTGGATACGATTACTTTCTGATCATCTGGATGATAGAAGTAATATCCCATAGTTTCCTTAGGGTATCCGATGAAGAAACATTTATCATATTTAGAATCTAATTTGCCGGACGCAACGTGTTTGACATATGCTGAACAACCCCATACTCTCATGAAAGAGAACACGGGTTTCCTACCAACGAACAATTCATATGGCGTGGAACTAGCGGATTTAGTTGGTACTCGATTTAGGGTGAAGAGGGCAGTTTCTAAGGCATAGCCCCGGAACGTCTTTGGAAGTAAGGCCATGCTCATCATGGATCGTACCATATCTAATAGGGTACGGTTTCTCCTCTCGGATACACCATTGTGTTGTGGCGTATAGGGAGGTGTCCATTGTGAGCATATCCCACATTCAGTTAGATAATTCAGAAAATCATCAGAAAGATGTTCGCCACCTCGATCAGATCGAAGTGTTTTTATTTTCTTTCCCTGGGAAAATCTTGTTGCCCCTAACACATTGATGGCTCAAGATAGAATGGTGTTAGGACCAAACACATAATTCTCTACCTTTATTGAACTTGGAAGGATGAATCCTCCTCATACCCGCAACATAAATGCAATGGTCAGCTATACCGGATCCGCCCCCATTCCTCTATGAAGGCGGTTATTCGGTGATTCACAAGGGGAATTCCCTAGAGGGAGTAGTTTGACCCAATAATAGGACAAAGATTCTCCCATAATAGAGAACATCCAAGCTCTCGTCCAGGGACTCAATCCCAACCTCTATATGGAAGAAATCAAGATTTGGACCTGATCTCACCACAACGATTCGACATCGAGCACATGGAAGACGAGATCGAAAGGCGAGTATAAGCGGTTATGGCTAGGCTTAGGGATAATGCTAATAGATACACTAATCCTGTTAATAAGGGTTTTCCATTCACATCACGAATCTTGAGATTCGAAGGGGATCGAAGGTTTAAAGCCCTGAATATGCCCTAGTACAGATGGTATGGAGTACACATACGAAACACAAAAGTAAAATAACACCAATCAATGAATCGTAATATTTTTTTTTATCTACACCAGCCTCATAAAGGAAACATAAACAAAACCGTTGAAATATGTTTATAACCACTAGATTGGTTACATGTATATGTAATACACATACAATACATGAACTAAACAAAAAAGATAACAATGAAACGAAACATAATATCGAAAATGTATGCACTAATAATTTGAATGAGTGAATCACAAGATTAATTATATTCTCATTCAAGGATAAAGTTTTCTAACTATTACATTTATACTATGCTAGGTCTGCTGGTCAAGCAAACTTCTTGGCTAAGGAAATAAAGGACAAGACAAATGTCTAAATCTGAACCATGGAATAACTCTGATTGAGCTGAGTGGTGGTGATTCATTTAGGGTATTAGTTGAATGAGGGAATGACCATCACAAGGAATGGACTGCTTCTAGAATGTGCCATCACTAGCGAAATGACCAAGATTCCCTTATTGCTGTGCAAGGACTAAAATACCCTTGGCAACTTAAGGGTCAAGTTGACCTCTCTTTATTATTGCGGAAGATAAGATGTTATCTTCATTTGTCTTCATTTTGTCAGGCAATCTCTTCACCTTTCTTCTTTCTCCTGGAAACCCAAAAATCTTCTTCTTCTTCTTTGCAAAGCTTCATCTTTTCTGTAACTGAACTTCTTCTTTCATGGATATTGTTTCAATAGTTTCAATACCCTCCCTCAAACTATGCTTGGCATAAGTTCCTCAATCCTAGTTTACTGATTAAAAACCTAAGTTATGGAGAGTGCTGAACTTTTGTAAAAAGGTTCGCCAACTGTAAGGCAGACGGAATCGGCATCAAGCGAACAAGGCTAGCTTGAACACGTTCTTGGATCATATGACAATCAATGTCTATATGTTTCGTCCGTTCGTGGAAAACTGGATTCTGGGCTATATGCATGGCCGATGTGCTATTGCAGAACAAGAGAGAAGCCGTCAATGATGGTGTTTTCATGTCCAGTAAGAGATTTACGAGCCAATGGAGCTTGCAAGATGTCGAAGCCATGGCCCTATACTCCGATTCCGAGGAGGATCTGGAGACGGTATTTTGTTTCTTCGATCTCCAGGAGATTAAAGCAGATCCGAGGAAAACGGCATATCCGGTGACCGATTTCTATGTTTCATGACAAGTTGCCCAGTCCGAGTCCGTGAAAGCCTACAGTTGTAGATCGTTGCATGCCGGGAAAAATAGAACCAGGCCAATCGTCCCTTTGAGGTAACACAATACTCTTTATGCTCTACTTTGATCTTCCATGGTTGGCTGCATGAGATGCTGAGGGTCTCATGTGTGTGAGATAGAGCAATTTTCCTATCAACTGCCTATATGATGTGTTTTCTGGAAGTGTTTTGTCATTGTGGTTTGGCTTGTAGTTTGGTAAGGCTGGGGATAAGGCTGGTTTGCAGTCGATAAATCCTATATCTTGTAACAATTCTAATACATACTTTCTATGTGACATGTAGAGCCCCTGACTATTGCGGGAAAACTCGAAGCCCAGGAAGTAATGTATAGTTTCGAGATCTTTGATGCTAAATGCATCATTCAGGTGTTTCTTGGCCAAGTTGATGGCTTGCATGTCGTTTCCTGCGAGAACTACATCATCAACGTATATCAGTAATATGGTTACCTGCTCTGTTTCTCCCTTTCTGAATAAAGATGGGTCAGCAATTGACTGAGTGAAACCCATCTCCTTAAAGGTGGTCGTTAACTTGGCGTTCCACTGCCTGCCTTCTTTCCTAAGCCCATAAAGGGCTTTGTTGAGTTTGCATACTTGTCGTGGGTTCTGCGGAGTCATCCCTGGTGGCATCGTCATGTAAGTATGCATTGTCGATATCTAATTGATGTATGTGCAAACCCTTTGCAATAGCCACTATTAAGAGAGTTCTGATGATTGTAAATTTTACTACAAGGGCAAAGGTGGCTGTGAAATCTACTCCTTCTTGCTGGGTGTATCCCTTCGCCACTAGTCTGGCCTTAAACCTTGCAATGCTCCCGTCGGCCTTGTGTTTGATTTTGTAGACCCATCGGCAGCCTATGGGTCTTTTGTGTTGGAGTTTAGTGTCCTAAAGACAATTGTTTTAGGATATAAATATTAATGAATAAATTGTTTATTTAGTCATTTGTTTAATCAGATATATAGCATTAAAATGTAACTATATATAAAGGCACAAATCTTTCATAAAGAAAGTAATCCTAAGTTTATTTAAGTAGTTATAAAGTGTTCATACAAGCATGAAGTGACTGTTGAGACTTGCATGTAACAGTGTTTTCTGTCCAGACAGAAAGCTGATCTCACAAGCTTTAGATATTCAGATATCTAGATAGTTACATGGATCCAGTGAAGGAGTTCATTAGGATTGGGACCCGACTTGAGATAACAGAATGGATTGATTTATCTAATGTGTCAAATGTTCATCTCATTGGTATTAGTAGGTATAACTAATCCTCAGACTCAAACATTCGTTAATTAGTGATTCTGGATTATGGAGTCTGGTACTTTGATTCTGTGCGAGCACGATCCAACAGGTGAGAGCCTGGGGTGTGTGAGAGCAGGGTTGGGTATCACACAAAGTAATTGCAGAATAGTTAATGTCAGATTGAGCATTCGTCACTCCCGATAAGTGGGAGATATATCCAAATGGCCGCTTGTGGTGAATTGACTGAAATCCTTACAAGGTGATAGAGTTAAGAGTAGAAATGAACATTTCACTTAACTCATCTTTTCAGAGTGAATTCAACCTGTACAAGTAAAACCAGACTCTTCGTTATATGTAACCTTGACACGTTCCATGGTTATAAGTAATTGACCGACAAGATATAGTTGATGAAGGATCGTATTATACTGTACCTAATGCAGAAAGGTTAACGTCAGTTATCAACCTGACTTCTTAATTGCTCTGGGGGAATATCATAGGTTCTGCTAGTAACAGCTCGCGACGGTATTCCGTTATATATATGTTGGAATTAATCATAATGAATTAATTTCAAAGGATATATACGGCTAGTGGCAATAAAGGACCTAATGGGTCGCATATGGGACTTGGAATCGGAGGACGAAAGTGTAAATTAGTAAGACACAATATATGGGCCAAAATTCATTAATTAAATAGGGATATTAATCTGATTTAATAATTATAATTAGATTATGATTATAAATTAAATTAAAGTATTATCTGATAATATTAATTAGAAGTTTTTATGTGATTGAAACTCTAATTAATTATCCCTAACAATAATTAAATTATTAATTTGATTAATAATATTATCTAGATATAATTAGTTATTATTTAGATAATAATAAAGTGTTTATTTAATTATCTAATTAGTAATCCTATTCCGAATAAGATTCTAATTAATTAATTACCTAACACAACTAGGATTAGGGTTTTGAGAAGTCTATAAATAGACTCACTAGCCTACATATTTCGCCTAACACAATAAGAAAGGAGGAGGAACCGTTCCATCTTCGTCTCGGCTAATCTACATTATTTCTTACTCTCTCTTTGATCTCGTATCGATTTCTGTTAGAGGCAATCATTGCGATTGCTATTATTAAGGTTGATTACTGATTAGTTATCTTTTTCTGTGTTGTTTCTTTTGTTGTTCGTGATACACGGATTAAGAGTTGTGGGCACTTCGTTTGCAACCGTAGATAGTTCTTCACCGAAGGTATTACTTTCTATCCCTCTTTATATGAAATAAAATTAACAGATCTTGGAAAATGGAAATAGATAAAATTTTATTATTCCGCTGCGCCTAGGCTTGTCTATTTTCCTTCATTTTGCCTACAGACAAGGTAACCAAGTTCCAAGTTTGGTTAGTTTCCAAAGCAGCTAACTCTTTATTCATCGCATATTCCCAGTTCCTCTCTGACTTGGCCGCAGGTTCCCGGTGGCATGTGAGGTTGATTGTGAAAGCCCTTTTTGCTGGAGAGAGCCTATCATAAGAAAGGTGTTTGGACAAAGCATGTGGAGAGTTGGTGCGGCATGGCAAAGTGAAGCCTTGCACCAACGCTAAATGATAATCTCTGAGATAGGTCGGAAGTTTCCTTGTTCTCTGCGGTCTTATGTTGCATTGTTGATCTTCATGTGTCGTTGCTTCTGTTTGTTCATAAATCTCTTCAATTTCTTGTATTTCATCAACATGTTGTGTTGTTTCTGGTATTTCTTGTTGTGAATTTGTAATGCATGGCTCATCTTCATCTTCATTCATGCATACTCTGTGAAGTGAGTCCAATTCTTCCTCACTGCAACATGATATTTCCGCCTTCTGATTCCCTTCTGAAAGGGGAAAAAATTCCTCAAAAAATTTCACATGCCTGGAAAAGAAAATAATGTTAGTGCTCAGATTCAAAAGTTTGAAGCCTTTGATGCCATGTCTGTATCCTAGGAATATGCACTTGACCGCTCTTTCTGTGAATTTACTTTTGTGTCTGTCTAACATTGAGGCATATGCTAGGCATCTGAAAACTTTCAAATCTTCTAAGTTGGCCCTTTCCCCATAATGCGCTCATTGAAGGAAAATAGGCAAATGTTTGGCAGCGGAAATATAAATTTTTTAACCTATTTCCTTTTTCCAAGATCCGTTAATCGTTATTTCATACAAAGAATGATAGAAGGAAATACCTTTTAGAAGAACTATCTACTGTTGCTAGCGAAGTGCCCTCAACTCTAGTTCCGAGTTCACGAGCACAAACCAAAAGACAAGATCAAACAAGTTAGAACTCAACCGATGAATATCAACCAAAATAGATTGCCACTAATTAATCAACACAAGATCAAGGATAAAGAGAAAGCGATGAAAATCAATTGAATGAAAGCAAGCGGTGAAAAATCGATCCTCTACGGTAGGGATTGAATTTCTCTCTCCTCGGGATGGTGAGGGTTGGCCGAATTATGTAGTGGGAGGGGGTATTTATAACCTCTTGAATCTAAACCATAGTTAGATAGAATTAAGTTACTAATTAAGAGTTGTATCCGGAATAAAACTCTTATTTATTTTTATTTTGAAACAAAAACTCTTATTTATTATTATCTATAATTGTATCTAAATATTAATTATAAGATAATATTAACTTATTTAATAGGATAATAATTAGAAGTAATTTAATCACAATAAACCTTCTAATTAAATTATCCTATAATTAATTTAATCCACAATTATAATCTAATTAAAATTGTCAAAATTAAATTAATTCCCCATGTGTCCAATACACAATAAATTCGCCCCCCTCCTCCATTTGGGCCTTAGTGGACTTAGTTGGGCATCCATCAATTAATTAACATCCATTCCTCTTTTTGGTTCCAAGTCTTATGTGTGCCCCATTAGGTTCTTATTACTACTAGCCGTATACAATCATTAAATTAATTTCCTAGAATTACATTCAATATTTGTATAACGGAATGAGTGCGAGGACTGTGATAGGCAGAACCGTAAACATTCCCCCAAAGTTATAAGAAGACAAGTTGATTCCGTCGTTGACCTTTTCGTATTAGTTACAGTATAATTCAATCCTTTATCAACTACATCCTTGAACAAAATCTTATGACTATGGATTATGTCAAGTCACATATAGCGAGACGTTCGTTATACTTATACAGGCCGAGTTAACTCTGAATAGATAGGTTAAGTGAAATCTCTATTTCAAGTCTTAAGCTATCACCTTGCAAGGATTTAGAGTCAGTTCTTCCACAAGCGATCCTTGGACGTATCTCCCATTTATCAGGAGTGACAAATGCTCAATCCAATGTTAACTATCCTGCAATTACTTCATGTGATACCCAACGTCTGCCCGCACACACCCCAGAGTCATCCCTGTTATGGATCGTGTTTGAACATAGTCAAAGCATCAAATTTCATAATCCAGAATCACTAATTAACATTCCTTTGAGTCTGAGGATTACTTATACCTATTAATACCAATGTGATGAATAGGTGACAAGGATAAATCCATCCATCCTGTTATCTCAAGTCGGTTCCCCGATCCTAATAAACTCATTTACTGGATCCATGTAACTATCCAGATATCTGCTTATCTGAAGCTTGTGAGATCAGCTCTCTGTCTCGATAGAAAACATTGTTGCATGCAAGTCTCTACAATATTATGTCAATCCCTATTCACAACATATTACTCGACTTGTGGTGGTTTTAAGTTTATTATAATGTTTTGTCTCACTTCATACTTGTATGAACACTTTATAATCACTTTAAATAAACTTGGGGATTTCCTTTTATTAGACTTATTTAGTTCTTAAAAGTAATTGGCTTTATACAGTTTGAAAACCATATCTTATTAAAACAAATGACGTAAAGAACAATTCATTTACAGCTGGTTTATATCCTAGAACAATTGACTATAGGACACTAAACCCCAACACTCATAAGGTGTTTGCCCCTGAATTGGTGCTGATGGTAATCTGTTTATAAGGTAGACTGCATGACTAACTGCTTCTGGCAAAAAATCCTTAGGCAGTGAGCTTTGGAACATGAGTGCCCTTGTGGTATTCATGATGTCCTGATGTTTTCGTTCCACTCTGCCATTTTGTTGTGGTGTCTCTAGACACGATGTTTGGTGTGTGATCCCATTGTCTGCATAAAAATCCTTCATGATGAACTCAGGGCCGTTGTCCGTCCGTATTATTTTTACATTTTTGTTGAATTGTCGGTTGACATACTTGCAGAATTATTGAAATGTTGTGCTTGATTCCCCCTTTATTTGAATTAATGTGACCCATGTATACCTTCTGTGATCGTCAAGTATGGTTAGAAAATATCTTTTATTTGAGTGTGACACCTGCGTTGGACCCCATATGTCTACGTGTATCAAGTCGAAGCATTCTTTTGCTATGCTGTGACTTAATGAGAATGGTGTTTTTTTCTGTTTAGCATTTTGACAAGTATCACATGCTATTTCTTTAAGGGAATCTAAATCATTACATGATAAATTGAGGCCCTTCAACCTCTCACGAGAGGGATGACCAAAACGTAAATGCCACATACTGGCTTTAATTGAAAAAACAGAAATGGTGTTGGGTAATGTGTATTCCAAGTAATAGAGACCTTCATGCTCTCTAGCCAAGCCAATCTTCTTCTAACTTGTTGTGTCTTGTATCACACACATCGATCCCGCACATAGTCCACTAGTACTCAATAGTTTACTAGCTGATATAAGGTTGTAATCAAATGCATGTATACATAAAACATTATGCAGAACAAGTTGTGGGCTTAAAGTCACAGTGCCAACATATTCTGCTTTGACCCTTTCCCCATTTGGCAAGTTTACCCAACATTTTTCTATTTTGCTGTATGAACTGTTGATAGGGGTCAAAACCCCCTATCTTTGGGTACGCTTTTTAGCGTTATTTTATGAATAAGCGAGCAATTCTCGCATTTATATGCTTTTGTGTGAGTTAGTTAGAAATTTTATATGTTTTATTTACTTTTCGTTGTTTAGGCTCGTTTTCTGGTTATTTTAGGCAAATATGGCCAAATTGACATCTACCTTAAATTTCCATTATCTTTTATAGCTAATTGATCCGCCAAAAGCCGCACCAAACGGAGTGTTTACTCAAAATGAGCGGTTGGCGGGTCAATTTAGCCTCGGAACTAATGTTATTCAGAGTTTTCGTGCATGTGCAGGTTAAAACAGGAACGAGTTCGGGTGAAAGTTACGTTTCGGGACATCCAGCAGTCGCGCAAGGCGTTCTGGGCATTCCCGCTCGTCGAAATGGCCTTTTTGGGGCCGGATCGGCGAGCTAGCTTATGCCAGCCCGTCGAGAAGGCCCTTAAGGGGCCTGCTCGGGCGAGCTGACATGCCCAGCTCGCCGAGCTATCCTACGGGAATCAGTCAAAAGACTGATTCTCGGTCCCACGAAGCCACGATTGACCCCACGACTTCCCACCTGCAAAAGGATACGAATTAGGTCAGAAAGAGGGCCCGAACCGCGTCTATAAATAGGAATTTCCAATTATAAATTAGATATCTTTTATCTTTGTAAAAACCCTAGCTTCCACCTTGAGAAATCCTCTCCACCTCCTCCATCTCCTTCAACCTCCATTGAAGACACCTCCGAAGCTCCGTTCATCGAGGATTGCTCAAGTTCCATCCTTAAGTCCTAGGAAGACGCATGCATTGGTAGACATGTTCCCTGAAAGGGATTTTTCTTCTTTTATATTCTGTCTAGCCTCTGATCCATGTTATGAATCCTAGGCTCATTGTATCTTCGTGACAATACTTTTCATCTTTAATATATGTTATAGTTTTGTTTATTCAATTGTTCTATTGCTTAAATATTTGTCTTACGCTTTGTCTGATTAGTTTAACTCATTCGATAATCCCAAAATTAAGTTGGCAAATGTTGCGAGCTGAATCTGACCTAGTCAGTACCTATAGGATTGACGACCCTATAGAAGATTAAGCCCAAATTGCTGAGCCTTAGAGCTAGTTTCGGCCTTACAAAGGAATCACGAACTAGGGACCTCAAGAGGATAGGTAGGGTTAATCGCCTCGGACACAAGTGACTTAGATTAGGTTTTAATTCCGTTGTCTAAACAATCTTTTCTCATTATTACCGTATCACCTCATGTCCCTTCGGGAAATTACATTGGTAAAAGATCACTTAGGAGTAGAATAACTTAGATAGGAGTAGAAGTAACTTAATTAGGAGTAGGTTAACTTAATCAAAACCAATTCAAACCCCCCCATAGCCTAAATAACACCTGAGACTAAGTAGCTCGATACTTGCAGAAATAAATCATGTGGATTCGATACCTGGACTTTCCAGATTTTATTACTTGATAACGACGGGGTACACTTATCCCTTAGTGAGCCTTCTTACGGGGGGCGCATCAAGTTTTTGGCGCCGTTGCCGGGGATTTATTTCTTCTGCAATATCGAACCAAAGGTCGATTTGTTAGTTTAGGCATTCCTTTGTGAATATCCTTTGTTTATATCGTTTATACCTGTTTATATATAATTCTTTATACCTTCTATACTTGTTCATATCTTTTGTATTTGTTCATAACTGTATACTTTTACTTATCCACTTTTGTGCTAGAACTTCACTTTTTCTCAGCATCCTCTGATCAATGAATTGGCAAGAAAGAGTCGAGTGGCAAGCTCAAAAGTTTACTATCCCATCAAGACAATACATTCATGCCCTGGAGAATGAGACTCCCAATCCCTCCATGGCCGAGTTAAGTAAGAAAATGGATATCTTGATGGCGAAACTGAGCCTCAACACCAATGAAAGTGTAAGTTTTGTGGGTAATCACCAAAGGTACAATTCTAACCCCAATTATTATAGCTTTTATGATAGTGATTGGAGGAGACCTCAACACTTAAATCTGTCCTATGGGAACTCTAACATGTTGAGGCCTCCAAATAGGTTTGTTAATGAGCACAGGGAAAACGAATTGGGAATGTTTCCTTACGAACAAGCAAGCCAAGTTCCTCCACAACCCTATAGTTCACAAGATGAGGTGTTGTCCCTTTTGAAAGGAATATCAGCCCGACTTACAATCAATGAGGAGGTTTGCAAGGACTTGAGCAACCAATTGTCTCAAATAAACCATGAGATGCAAAAGCAATCCCAAGATGCTCTCCCAGACATGAAGGAAAACATAGAAATCCCACAAGGGGAATCAGCTCAAGCCATCTCCTTGAGGAACGACAAAAAGGTAGAACCAAGCCCACTGTCACATGCATCACTCAAGGTAAGTGAGGAACCGGAAGCGGTAAGCAACCCCGGTTCAAAACCTAAAATCCTAAATCATGTGATAGAAATAAATGATCAAATCGAAGCTTGTGTATATCAACTACCTTTTCCTCAAAAGTTAGAAAAGTTTGGATTTACTCCTTGTTCAGAAGTTTTCATTCTCTTCGACCTACCAAGAGAATCCAAAAGGGAGCAAACCAAACGTTTTCATAATCTGTTTAAATTTGGCCTCTTGTTTTTATTTAACTCATTTGAGGCTCCTAATCCGTTTTGTAGGTACGGATTATTTATTAAGGAATTCCAGTTCCTAACACGGATAGAAGCTTACACCTAGGAAGGAATTCTATGTCGAGCTAACCGACTATAAAGTAGCGCTTATTGGGAGGCTACCCAAGTTTGGATTAAGCTTTTTCAGGTTTGTTTTTCTTTCTTTTTTTTCAATTATAGATTTCTGTTTATTTATTCAAAAAAAAATTGCGATTTTTTTCGCCCCCGGGGTGCCCAGCTCGGCCGAGACGGGCAAAGTTCGGGAATTTTTCCCGAACTCTCTTTTTAAAAAAAATCTGGCAGTGCAAATCATCAAGTTTTTGGCGATTGCAATGAAATCAGTAAGTTGTCTTCTCCACCCTAACTTCTTGCACATGTGTTTTATGGTTTTATATGCAATGTTGGAACTTATTGCATGATTTAAGTGTGAGGAGGAGGGGTAGACAAACTTACAAAAATTGTATAATTTTTTTAATTTTTGTTGCGTCGTGTCTAGTTTAGTTTAGCGTTTTTGGGTTTTATTTATGTTTTTGCATGTTTATGACCTAAAACTGTAAACCTCCTTCGAATCTAAACTTCGTTATTTGTTTCTGAGGGCTGAGAACCGAATCTAAAATTGCATAACAACTATATTAGGTGTAGGACACAATCCTTGTATCTGTAAAAGCATGAGCTAAAGATTGCATTTAGACTCTACTTTTGAAAAAAATGCTAAAATCAGTACTTAGGTAGATAACTTAAGAATTGAAGGTATGTGATATTGAATTTGAGCTTGGGGAGAACTAATAAGCACAAAATTGAAACCCAAGAATTGTGAGTTGAATTTGAGCCCAAGAGCGAACATCAAAAAGCTCTTTTTCTTGACATTTTTGTGTGAATGCTTTGACTTGTGGAAAGATTACAAATTTTTTACCTAATACTGAGTTGAACCTACATGCAATGATTTGAGATGATAAACGATGAATCAGTCCCATTAGAACTAACCTTTTTCTTTACCTTATTTTTTCTTTTTCATCTACTCTAGGAAGCCCCTTTGAGCCTGTATTTTTGCATCTTATAGTTTTTCTTTCGTTCTAACCCAATTTTTGCAAACTATCACTTAGTTTGTTACCTAACCCGAGTTTTTACAAAGCTCACATTGAGTCTTTGTTTTCTTCTAGCGCTTTCTCTTTGTTTATGGCATTATCGTAGCAAGCCAAAAGGCTAAGAAGTGAATGAGCATCATTATTCAAAAGAAAAAGAAAAAGAGAAAAAGAAAAAAAGAAAAGAAAAAGAGACGAACAAAAAGGGGAGGACTTCATTCCCCAGTTCTTAAAATTAGAACGTCTCAGAAAAAAATATATCTCTTTATAAAGAAATAAAAAGCTCAATCACTTCATATTTGCTAAAGCCATTTTTAAACTTTATTTTTCTAGCGCTAGAACTCCTAACCCTTGTTGTACCTTTAACCCCCTGACCACATTACAACCCCAATTCGAGGCTATTTTTGATATCATCGGAGTCATGTAGCATAGTAGAGGAACTCGGATGAACGTGAAAAGTCAACGTAATCCTACACAAGAACATAAGCCGAGAGTAGCCCTGCTCGCCGAGCAGCTCGCCCTGCTCGGCGAGCAGGCCTGCAGGAATTGGTCAAAAAGACCAATTCCGCCCCCACGAAGCCACGATGGACCCCACGTCTTCCTACACCAATAAGGACACGAAAATAGGTCAAAAAGAGGGTCGAGACACGCCTATAAATAGAGTTTTTCCAATGTAATTTAGATATCTTTTATCTTTGTAATTTTCTTAGTTTTCCTCTTGAGAAATCCTCTCCACCTCCTCCATATCCTTCAAACCTCCATTGAAGACACCTTCGAAGCTCCGTTCACCGAGAATTGCTCAAGCTCCATCCTTAAGTCCTAGAAAGACGCCTGCATTGGTAGACAGGTTCCCTGAAAGGGATTTTTCTTCTTTTACATTCTGTCTAGCCTCTGATACATGTTATGAATTATAGGCTTATTGTAACTTCGTGACAATATTCTCCATCTTTGATATATATTATAGTTCTTGTTCATTCAATTGTTTTAATGCTTTAATCTTTGTCTTACGCTTTGTCTGATTGGTTTAACTCATTTGATAATCCCAAATTCAAGTTGGCACATATTGCGAGCTGAATCTGACCTAGTCAGTGCCTATAGGATTGACGACCCTATAGAAGATTAAGCCCAAATTGCTGAGCCTTAGAGCTAGTTTCGGCCTTACAAGGGAATCACGAACTAGGAACTTTAGGAGGATAGGTCGGGTTAATCGCCTCGGACACAAGTGACTTAGGTTTTAATTCAATTGCTTAAACATTCTATTTTCATTATCATCGTATCCCTTCATGTTCCTTCGGATAATTGCATTGGTAAAAGATCACTTAGGAGTAGTTTAACTTAATTAGGGGTAGAGTAACTTAATTAGGCGTAGAATAACTTAGTTAGAATCAGATAACTTAGCTAGGAATAGTATAATTCAACCTAGGAGTAGATTAACTTAGAAAAACCAACTCAAAACCCCCTAAGCCTAGATAACACCTGAAACCAAGTAACTCGATACTTGCAGAAATAAATCCCGTGGACGATAACCTGGACTTAACCAGAAATTTATTACTTGATAACGACGGGGTACACTTATCCCTTAGTGAGTTCTCATCTCTAACTTAGGTGAGGGCGCATCAGAGCTCAATACTGAGTTCTTCGCTGAATAGTTTTGCCAACATCAAAATGGGGGAGTTTGTTGAAACACCTTTCCACATAATTTTGATTTGTCAAAATTGTTTAAGTATAATTGAAATACATATTCTAAACACACTAAGTTTAAATGCTTTGATTTATTATACTAATGTGTTTGTTCAATGTTGAGTTAAATTGTTTATAAGACACAAGAATTAAAAGGCCCAAGCCCAATACAAGTGTTAAAGCCCAAGTCAAACAACTCAGTACAACTCGGCCCGCGTTTGTCAAAACGTTGCCGTTTTGGACAAAACGCAACTTAGCAAGAGAAGGATCTAGAAGACCTTCGGGAACAACTTCAAGATGAAGCTGCTGAGTAGTCTCGACAAAGCTTACAAGACAGCAGCTGGCTAATGAAAACTTCCAGACAAAGTATTTCTACTTTTGGTAAAGTTCAGACGACACAGTATGCTGTCCAGTTGACTTTACCATAAAAGGAGAGACAGTCTGCTGAGCTGACCGAGGACAGAAGATACACAATTCTGATTGGCCGAGAGCTCTAAGCAAGTCAGGATGACAACGACAGGTAGCCGTTTCCCTCCAACGGTTATTTCGAAATTCGAAATGAACGATGCCCAGACGTCTCTATAAATAGTGCCATCAGAAGCTTCATTCAGACAGAACTTGATCAAGCCATTACACTGACCAAATTTCTACACAAGTTCTGCAAGCAAAGAAGCAAAGCAAATCTTACACTACAATTCTTATATCTGTGTAAAAGTCTAGAGTGATTATTTCAATCGTCTAAAGTGTCTTAGCAAATCTTTGTATAGGACAAAACACTTATCATTTCTAGAAGATAGAAAGGAGAGGCTGAGTACTCGGTTATAGTACTCAGCGAGAGATTAGGATTGAGTAAAGGTATAGAGGAAGGTACTCTTGTTATACTCAGTTGCTAAGATTGTAAAAGGTTTGAGGCTCTACCTTTAAAGAGCTCAGTAGAGGATTCGAAATCTCAGAACGTGTTCCGGGGACAGGACGTAGGCTTAGAAGAAGCCGAACCTGGATAAATCTGCTGAGTAAAGTATTACTTACCTTTAACTCCTTATTTATATTACTTGCTTAAAATAACCAAAAACTGACCAAGTAAAGAGGTCAAGTTGAGTTGTGCGCGTTAAACGTCTGAGCTCAGGAATAGACTCTAAGTGCTATCTCCTGACTCAAGCTGAGAAACTGACCTAGTCACCAGTTGACTAAGCCAGTATCTTGCTGTTTACTCAGCGCCGCTGTTAAAACCTTTTTCCTTAGAAAAAGGAGTCTGCCCTAATTGCGAAAAAGTTTAAATAGTTCCTAACCCCCCCTTGGAACTATACTTGCAACCTTACAAGGGACCAACAAGTGGTATTAGAGCTTAAAAGCTCACTGTAAAAGGTCTAACAACCTTGAGCTGATCCCTACCATGGGCGAAAACAGCACTCGGTTTCTCCCTGGAAACCAAACAACTCAGATACTGCCTGAGGGGCTGTCCATTACTAGGCCTCCCTTATTCTTCGGGTCAAACTATACCTTCTGGAAGAATAGGATGAAAAATTTCATTCAGGCTACAAACATGAGTGCCTGGCTATCTATAGTCCAAGGCCCATTTGTACCTGTCGAAGTTGTGGCTGGCCAAACAGTTGTAAAAGCTGAGGCCAAATGGATAGAGGATGATCTTAAGAAGCTCCAAAACCATGCTTCGGCTATCAATATGCTTCACTGTGCGCTCGATGCTGCAGAATATAATAAAATCTCAGGTTGTGAGTCGGCACAAGAGATCTGGAAAAAGCTGGAAGTCACCTACGAGGGAACAAATAAAGTAAAGGAGTCCAAGGTGAATCAGCAGATGAGACTGTACGAGCTGTTCGAGATGAACAATGATGAGGGCATTTCAGACATGAATGCAAGGTTCACCAACATCATTAATGAGCTCAAGAGACTTGGAAAAATCCTCACTGAGGAAGAACAAGTCATAAAGATACCCAGGAGTCTTCCTAAAGATTGGCAAGCAAAGAAGACAGCAGTTGAGGAAGCTCAGGATTTAACCACCTACAAATATGATGAACTCATCGGTTCATTGCTGACCCATGAGATATCTATGAAGAACTTCGAGGTGAAGGAAAAATATGAAGACAAGAAGCAGAAATCCCTTGTCATGAAAGCTGACTCCACTGACGGGAGCTCAACTGATGATGAGGAGATGACTATGTTCACAAGGAAGATGAAAAGGCTATTCAGGAAAAATGACAAATACTCTAAGAAGCCTTACAGAAAGTTTGATAAGTATAAAGCTGACTCAAGCGACAGCAAATACAAAAAGGACAGCTCAAAGCCCATTACATGCTTTGAGTGCCATCAAACCGGCCATATTAAGTCAAGCTGCCCCACACTGAGGAAAGACAAGAAGAGTGGCAAAAAGGCAATGGTGGCTACATGGAGTGACAGTGATGAGTCTCCATCCACAGAAACTGAGGCCACCGAGTCAGCGAAGATATGCTTCATGGCTAACGAACTTGCTGAGCCATGCATCTCTGAGCATGCTGACCTATCCGTCGCATCAGATGACGAGGAGCAATCAAATGAGGTAATTTCTCTTCCCCAGCTCAGAAACGATATGGTTAATGCCCTGAGTGATCTCTACACACTTGTCAAGAAGTGTAATAAGAAAGTTAGAGCACTCAGCAGGCGCTGTGACAAAGTGGAAAAAGTCAAACTGAGTGACCTCAGATTCCTTCTTCAGGACATTACAACTCTGCATGATAACATGAAGATCATACATGAGTCTGTCTCTGAAGTCCAGTCAGTTTCAAAGAAACTGAGAAAGGACGTCACAACTATCTAGAACCAACTAAAGGTTCCAAATAAAAGAAACAGTCCTCTGAGAACTCAGTACCAAGGTACTCAGCAGAGATGGAATCCCCAGCGAAAAGTCCAGTGTGACTTTTGTGGGAAGTTAGGACACACCACTAAGGTGTGCTGGCACGCTCAGCACTGGGGTGCTGACAAGTCAGTGAAACATCCTAAATAGAAGGTCAGCTGTGACTTCTGTGGAAAGAATGGCCATACTGTTCATGTATGCCGCCATAAAATAAAATATGATGCTTTACCTGTTGCACCTAACAAGCAAGGACCCAAAAAGAATTGGGTACCTAAAAGTAACTAGTTACAATGCAGGTAAGCCTGAGATGTGCTGAGAAGTCAAAGATGTGGTATATTGACAGCGCATGCTCAAGGCATATGACGGGTGATGAAACTCAGTTCATCACATTTGAGCGTAAACGAGGAGGGAGCGTAAGTTTTGGAGACAACAAGAAGGGTAAGATAGTAGGGTCAGGAACCATCGAAGGTAATCCTACTATTGAATCTGTCTCCCTAGTCAGCAGACTCAAATATAACTTACTCAGCGTAGCTCAGCTATGTGACAATGGGAGAAAAGTTATATTTGATGCTACTGGATGTAAAATATACGAGGGTAAAACAAATGAGTTAATCTTAACTGCCCCTCGCATAGATAATGTCTTTATGCTAGACTTAGAGAAAAAGTTTTCAAAAACTGTGTGGGGATCCGATTTGAGATAACAGGATGGGTAGATTGATCCTTGTCAACTGTTCATCTCATTGGTATTACTAGGTATAACTAATCCCCAGACTCAAAAGAATGTTCATTGGTCATCCTGAATTACTGAATGTGAGACTTTGATCCTGCGGTCCCACGATCCTTAACAGAGATGACTCTGGGGTGTGAACTGCAAAGGTTGGGTGTCACAGGAAGTAATGTCAGGGTAGTTATACATTGGATTGAGCATTTATCACTCCCGATTAATGGGAGATACATCCAAGGATCGCTTGTGGAAGACTCGACTCTAAACCCTTGCAAGGTGATAGCTTAAGAGTAAAAATACAGATTTCACTTAACCTACCTTTTTGAGTTGACTCGGCCAAGAACAAGTAAAATGAACGTCTCGCTATATGTGACTTGACATTACCCATAGTCATAAGATTCAGTTCAAGGATGTAGTTGATAAAGGATCGTATTATACCGTAACTAATACGGAAGGGTTAACGACAGAATCAACCTGTCTTCTTAACGGACTCTGGGGGAATGATTACAGACTTGCCAATAACATACTCAGTACATCATTCCGTTATGCAAGGATTAAATATAATTCTTGAAGAAATTAATTTAATAGTTGCATACGGCCAGAAGTAGTAAGAACCTAATGGATCACACATAAGACTTGGAACCAAAAGAGAGATGGATATGATTAATAGATGGAAGCCCAATTGAGCCCAGTAAGGCCCAAATATATGGAGGGGGCGAAATTTGTATATAGAGATAATGAATTGATTTTATTCCATTAATCCTAATTTGATTAGGATTATGAATTAAATTAATTAAGAGATAATTAAATTAGGAGTTTTAATTAGATTAATATACTCCTATTATTATCCAATTAGTTTATTTATTATTATCCTAAATATATTAGATATATAGTGAGATAATAATTAGGAATCCTTTTCCGAATTGGATTCCTATTAAGTAACCTATTCCTATCTAGCTAGGGTTTAGATTCAAGCAACTATATATACCCCCTCCCATGTGAATTTCGACCAAGCCTAATCCCTCCCCCTTTAGTGATTTTCGAAATTGCTATTCAGTGAGAGAAAAAGAATTCCCATCCCCTAATTCGTGGACAAGAATTCATACGACATTCCATCGATTGATTAATCTTATTCATCCCTCTTTCTCTTTGATCTTGTGTTGGTTAATTAGAGGCAATCTATTTTGGTTGCATCTCATAAGGGTTGATTTCATCTTAACCTCTCTGTGTTAAACTTTGTGGTTGGAATCTCGGAGAAGAATTGTGGGCGCTTCTTTAACAACGGTAGATTGTTCATCGAAAGGTATTCCTTCTTATCCCTCTTTATATGAAATAACGATTAACGGATCCTATGGTTAAAAGGAAATAGGCTAAAAATTTTATATTTCCGCTGCTATACCTTAGCCCTAATTTCCTTCATGTTGAATTCTGTGAAGCCAGCGGCATTGACCACAATTTTTCTGCTCCTAGAACACCTCAGCAAAATGGGGTTGTAGAAAGGAAGAACAGAACTCTGGTTGAAATAGCCAGGACAATGCTGGATGAGCATAGGCTTCCAAAGTATTTTTGGAGAGAGGCTGTTAACACAGCGTGCTATATTCTTAATAGGACTCTAGTTAGACCTATACTCAAGAAAACACCCTATGAACTTTGGAAAGGACAAAAGCCCAATATTGGATACTTTCGTGCCTTTGGCTGTAGATGTTTTATTTTAAATACCAAAGATAGCTTAGCAAAGTTTGATTCAAAAGCTGATGAGGCTATCTTTTTGGGCTACTCAACAAAGAGCAAAGCATACAGAGTTTTTAATAAGCGAACTCAAGTTTTAGAAGAGTCAGTACATGTAGAGTTCGACGAAACTAACCCTGTAGGTAGATACCAGCCGCTGACCCAAGATGATCCACACTCAGTAACCACCGCTGACCAAGAACTAGCTACTGAGTCATTCACGAAAAGGCTGACCAAGAGTAAGAGTGAACCTAAGATTACTTTTACTGACCCATCTACTTCTGCAGAGATTGTTGAAACACAGACAGCACAAGACATGAATCTACCTAAAGAGATAAGGATCCCAAGAGGGCACTCAGAGAGTGCGATCCTTGATTCTGCTGGGAATACCCTGATGACGAGGAATCAACTCAGGAAGTACCTCAATAATGTTGCTTTCGTCTCAGTTCAAGAACCGAAGAATTTCGTTGAAGCTGAGTACGATGAATTCTAGATGAACGCAATGCAAGAGGAGCTCGATCAATTCAGAAGAAACTATGTATAGGAGCTAGTGCCTCATCCAAAGAGTCAAAAGACCATTGGTACAAGATGGGTCTTCAGGAACAAGATGGGTCTTCAGGAACAAGATGGATGAACAAGGGAATGTAGTCAGGAACAAAGCAAGGCTTGTAGCTCAGGGCTACAGTCAGCAAGAAGGTATTGACTACGGTGAGACCTTTGCCCTAGTGGCAAGGCTAGAGGCAATTAGAATTCTATGTGCATATGCATCTTACATGAATTTTAAATTATTCCAAATGGATGTCAAAAGTGCATTTCTTAATGGAGTTATAAACGAGGAGGTTTATGTTAATCAACCTCCAGGTTTTGAGGACCCTAAATTCCCTAACCACGTTTATAAACTCAAAAAGGCTCTGTACGGCCTCAAGCAAGCACCACGTGCTTGGTATGAGAGGCTGACCAGTTTCCTGTTGACTAGAAATTACGTCAGGGGTAAAGCTGATACAACCTTATTCATTAAGAGAAAGGGTAAAGATACCCTGCTGGCCCAAATTTATGTTGATGATATAATATTTGGTGCAACTAACGAATCAATATGCAAGGAGTTTAGCAAAGAAATGCAGACTGAGTTTGAAATGTCCATGATGGGAGAACTCAACTTCTTCCTCGGTCTTCAAATTAAACAAGGAAAGAATGGCATCTTCATCAGTCAAGCTAAATATGCCAAGGAGATATTAAAGAAATATGACTTGGAGAATTTGTAATCCCCTCACTTGGATCACATGATATCTCACACAATATCAGTTATAGACATGCTTTCAATACTCAATCATATAAACTTCAATCTTATATAAACTTTACATATTATACATAAGAGAAAGCATTTACAATACACGTTTAAGTCATTATCCTACATAGAGGATTTACAAAACAAAAGTACATCACAAGACTCCAAAATGCCTAGATGAGAATGGACTGACACTGCTGGTGCGACCTTAAGCAAGAAGAACTCCACCTAACCTGTAAAATCTGTTGGCAAGGGGTGAGCTTCCTACTCAATAAACATATTACGCATATATGTATATACAAAAGTAATGTAAAGAGCACAAATCAAAATATATCATCAGTACCAAGTTAGAATTTATTCACCTGTTTCATGTATTATAGTAATACTTATTTTAGAAAGGCCTTGCTGTACTTAAACAATATATATATAATGGTCCTTGGGCCCAATCTGTATTTCGGCTCACTAAATTCGGAATACAATCATCTGTGTTACGGAGGAGTTACACTCAACTCACGTACTCATATATCTCAACACATGTGCTTCCGGCTCACAATATTCGAATAGCACTCTCAACTTGGACCATTTCACATATCCATCTAAGCAAGCTCATATTCATTTATAATCCAACCATTATCCAGTTCCAGTATGTGCACAAGGCTCAATATGCCGTATTTACTCATAACACTGCAACATACTCAATCATATCACTTTCTTATCAATCATAGCGTATCACAAACACTCAAACATGATTCACATCATTCACATCAGATTCAACCACATCTCACACTCAACAAGTCACAAGGCACAATACATTTATACACATATATAAGCAATATGCTTACCGTCGCACTTGGTTCGATCTATTCAACACGATCGGGTGTGCGTTCAATTGCACCTTGCCCTCCTAATGTCACATAACATTGATCCAATTAGCCTTAACATAAACTTAATGAAAATATAAACCAAGGAATGCTATATGATTTACAAGACACTAATGCCACAAAGTTCATGCAATCTAATCCTTTTGTCTTAGATCATCACATGACCTACTTGCACACATTCTGTCATAACTTTCTCTATATGAATCCAAATTCCCTGATTCTTGAACCTACTGAAACTAGACATATATGGGTAGAACACATCCAAAATGCACATTAATATCACTTCTGCACAATATATGGCATGCAAAATGATTCTGTCCTGTTTCCAGCCAAGAAACAGACTACCCAGCTTTGCATCTACCATAATGCACTCAACCTAGCTCACACTAAGCACAATGGATTGCCAAATCCTTTTACAGACATATACTTCACGTAGTTAGGAACACTTTTGTATAAAGAAACTTTCTCCAATTCGGACTCTAAGATCCTCAAAATGCTACATCAACATGGTTGCCTCACATGACATTCAATTTCGAGGCAGTCATGATCCATCTAGGTTTTCTTCCTCTATATATGGAATTAAAGTCCCATATTTTACAGAGGGTTTCATAACACATATAGTAACATAGTTTATTCTTTATGTATCTTCAAATTCGAACAATATCAATATGAAAAACATGCTCCAAAATGACGGAAAGCAGTACCCTAGATTTCTGTTTAGGGCACTTGATACATATCTTTCATTTGGACAGCCTATAACCACTTCAAACAACACCAAAACTCAACAAACTCAATAATAACTCATCCACAACAACTCCTATCATCATAACTAGGTATTTCATAATCTCAAACTCATAGAAAATAAGCTAAAACAACATACTAACCTTCAAGTTGTGTCTATCACCTAGTATGCTTCCTAACTTAACTTGTTTGGCTTGACAATGGAAGAAATTGGAAGATTTTTCTTTGGAGGATGTTAGGGTATGAAAAGGGAAAGTTTGCTGAAGCTTTGGTCGAAATTGTGGCTGGAAAGCATAAATAATGAGTTGTGTACATCCATTTGAAATGAAGAGGTGCATTTTGTCTCAATCTTGGGTGACATCATGCTTAAGTGAGGTGCTTGTTCACAAAACTCATTTCCAGCCCTCCACAAGTCTAATTTAATCAATTAAGGACATGTTCATTCATTCATTTAAGTCCTAACTCAATTAACCAATCGTTACATCTTAATGACACACTAATCGTCTACTAATCGCATGATAATCGCATTATGCATGCGAAACTTCCGATGCCAATGAGATGAATCTAAAATGTATGTATTCAATCATGAAAACATATATGAATGTGGGAAGATGTATATGTTAGGGTTTAGGGATGTTACAGAATTGCAAGCCAATATCCACTCCTATGGGCACTGACACTGTCCTCTGCGCTGACGAGAATGGTAAGTCAGTAGACAGCAAATTATATCGAGGTATGATAGGCTCTCTACTTTACTTAACAGCCAGTAAACCGGACATTCAGTTTTCAGTATGCTACTGTGCTAGATATTAATCTAACCCTAAGGAATCTCATTACATTGCTGTAAAAAGAATCCTTAGATATTTGCAAAGCTCAATGAACGCAGGTTTATGGTATCCCAATACTCACGATTTCACACTTATTGGATACACTGACGCTGACTATGGACGGGATAAGATGGAACGTAAAAGCACCTCTAGAGGATGTCACTTCTTAGGAAGCTGTCTGGTATCCTGGTTCAGCAAAAAGCAGGCGTCAGTAGCCTTGTCTACCACTGAAGCTGAGTACATTGCTGCTGGTCATTGTGTTGCTCAAGTCCTATGGATTAAGCAACAGCTTGAAGACTATGGTGTTCAAACGAAGACAATTGAAGTCAAATGTGACAACAAAAGTGCAATTGATCTTTCAAAGAACCCAATTCAACACAGCAGAATGAAGCATGTCAGCATCAGACATCACTTCATTAAAGACCATGTACTCAAAGGTGAGATCAAGCTGACCTTTGTCCCAACGGACGAACAGCTTGCGGATATCTTCACGAAGCCACTGGCTCGTGAGCAGTTCAGCATACTGAGAGAAGCTATCGGTATGTTTAATCCTCTTCAGTAAATTCCTGAACTAAATGAATATGCATGCTGAGTGAATTATTATGCTGAATGATTGTTTTTGTTGTGTACTCATTGAAATTAATTAAACAGCAAACACTGAGTAAACTTGCACACTGAGTAAGTTAGTTTAAACTTAAACTTAGAAATCATCCCATTATGCAATACTGACCACTTAGAATATCAAACGATTAGTATTCTAAACGCTGAGTGTTATATCCGTTAGAATCATTGCAAAAGCACGCGTATAGCCACCTAGGATGACGTGAGCGCCGAATGTGTCATAAATGCCAGGATTATTGTCGGTTCACAATCCCGAGGCAAAACTGACACATGGATTCGATAAGATCCATTTCTCACCTCTATAAATAATGGGTAATTCCCCATTTTTATTCTTTACGCTTATCGAATACTCTGGCAAAGAAATTCTTTCTCTCTAAAAATCCCTCTAAGCTTTCCCATCCTCAACAATGACTAAGGTTACCTACAACATCTCCGGTGCTGGCCACTCTAAGCCCAGCTCCGATGACACTTCCAGGCAAACATCTGTGCCGGAACCTACCAAAGTAACCTCGCCGAGCAAAGGACAAGCTGGCCAAACCTCTGGTCAGGGAAAGCCTGTAAAAGTCAGGACCTACTCCAAGGTATTTGAGAACGTCCGCGAATGGAAAGTTGAGCCCTCAAGATGGGTATCAGAAAACTTTGTACAAAACGAACAACCCTTCTGCGAGTGGATTTCACAAAATGGATGGACGGAGCTGTTTTCGGTTAGGGATGACACCTACCCTGACCTGGTAAGGGAATTTTACCACAACCTCCGAGTTGCAAATGACAACACGTACCTGTGCACAATGGTGAAAAAGAAAATCATCTTCATCAACCCTCTCTACTTAGGAAATCTGCTCAAGTTGAAAACTGAGGGAGCAAGGCTGAGAAGATCTGGAGATCAGGATGGCACTGGGTATGCACACAACTTCTGCAAACCTGAGGGCCACTCAGGAGAAGTCTTAGCTTCCTCGATGGGTCAGCACCAGAAGATGGCTCATTACTTGCTGACCTACTTTATCTACCCGAAGATCAACTACACTACATCAGCAACAAACTTCGAGCAATGCTTTATATGGCATATGCTGACATACACTCCAATTAATATGCCAGTATTTCTCGTCGCTGGCTTCCTACGCAGCACTAGTACGCTGAGGCTAGGATCAATCATTACAAGAATCCTCATCGACCATAAAGTTGATCTCGAAGGTGAGGACAAGATTCGAGGATCTGAGATCACAGCGGCCTCGCTGAGAGCACTAAAATTTGGACAGCCTTTGAAGAAAGGTAAAGCTGCTGCTGCTGCTGCTGCTGGACAAGCTGAGGGAACTGCTGAGCCAAAGAAAGGGCGAAGGACTAAGGCCCCAGCTTCCCGCAAAAGAAAAACTGCTGAGACTCCTTCCAAAAATGTTGAGTCTCCAGCAAAAATACAGAAGTCAGCTGGTAAGTCAGCTGAGAAACGAAGCAGGCAAGGTGAGCCTGGAACTGAGGAAACTACTGAGCAACCTCAGAAAAAGCAGAAGCCTTCTACACTGACTCCCCTCAACGCCATACCTACAGACTTTGTAGTACCGGGTGACTCTCACTTCACCCAGTGTCAAGGTATAATAGCTGAGTCCGAAGAACATGAGGTACAACTGGATGATCATTTCATCTCCCAGGTTGAGGAAGAACTTGATGGTGACAGTACCGAAGAAGAAGAAGAAGAGGCCAGCGGTCAGGATGACGCTGAGGACTCTGAAGAGATAGCCAGTGAACATGAGACTGAACAGGCCAATGCTGGGTTTACTGCTGGAGATGAGCAAGTACTTGATCAACACAATGTTGATCCAGTCCAAGAACAAGCTGACCAGCCTCATGATGAGCAACACGAATCTTCTCCTTCTCACTCAGGAGATCCTAGTCAAACTGTCACTCCACCTCGTAGAAGAAGAAAGTTGGTTAAGGCAAGTGAGAAGCCTGTCAGTGAAGATTTTGTGCCACCACCAACTCTTCCTGACTTTGTCATCTCAAAGACAACTAAGGACCCCTCTACTGTCAAGCTGACATTTTTCAAACGCCAACAACCCTCTACTGCTTCAGCGTCCTTAGAAAAGCAAGCCTCTGTTTCTTCTCAACAGGAACATACCGACCAAAATGCTTCTGCCACCTCAACCATTCAGGTTGAGCCGATTACTGTGAATGCTATTTCTTCAAGCATGGTGCTGACTACACACACTTCTGCCGTCAGCACAGACAGTATTTGGATTACCACTTCTCCAACTCAACTCTCTGCCGATCACTCAACTCTACCTAAAACTCAAGTGCAGATTGAAAATGCTATTCCAGTCACTGACCAGGTCACTCCTTTCACTACTCTTCCTTCCGGTCACACTGATGTCCCTGAAGGCTCACAAAGCTATCTGAATGCCACTGAGTCCGGCAAAAAGATCATTGACTCAGTGCAAGCATTGATCAGAGACCTTTAACAGTCCACTCCTCCTGCTGCTGGGTCTTCAACTTTTGAGAATACTCAGTTTTCCCAGGTCACTCAACTTCTCAACGAGGTTAAGGGACTCAAGGACTTGCTGAATGTAATCATTACCTTCCAAGCACAGCAAGCTAAGCAGGATTCAATCGCCAAACTGGCTGAGATCCAGCTGACAACCGTGCAGTACTTGACCTCCTTACAATAACAGATCCAGAACTTGTCAGCTGTGAACCCCGACCATGCCACTTCATCTGAAGTCAAGATGCTCTTTGCTCAGCTTCACACTGAGCAACTCAAGACCAACGAGCAAATGGTTTCTTACAATCAGTGCTCAGTAGAGCAAATTGGTGAGGCTATTCGCTTGCTTAATCTGAATAAGCAAGAGATGGATACTGACGCAATGAAACAGAATGAGATGTAGTCTATCATGCAACAAACCTTCAACCACATTCGTCATAACAATATTCAACGTCAGTATTACGACACAGCCCTTTTAAAGACCTTTCACCAAATCTTTGCTGGTCTTACTAAAGCTCTCATCTGGCAAGGCAAAGCTCAAGCGTTTAGCGTCAATATGCTCAGTGCTGCTGAACTCAAAGTACCCGAAGAAGTATCAGCTGATGGAGTTGCAATTTTTGACGGCGTCAACGAAAGCGCTGAGAAACTTAAGGAGCTGTCTAAAGAACTGACTCGAGCTATCTTAACTGATGCTTTCAGACTTCCTCCTCCTGATGCTGACAAAACGGGGGAGAAAGAACAAGCAGCTAGAGTTCAGCATGAGCGAAGTCAGTCTCAACACAAGAAAAAGAAATAGATAGGCTAGCTCAGTATAGACTAAGTCAGATGTAATCTATATGCCTTATCTATAAGTTTTGTTGTGTAACCACTGACTACTATCCATATATCATATCTTCATCTTTTATTCCTATTCCTGAGTTATGATATATGTTAATATATGTTACTGTGTACTGAGTCATTACGTATCTTCAATTAAATCAGCTATGTTTTATACTTATAAATCTTATTGACTGAATCAAATTCTGATAACATGTTTGACATTGACTTATGTGCTTATAAAACATTGTCTATTAAGAACTCATTGAACAACAAATTACTCAGCGCACTCTATATAATTATACCTTCCACTTAATACTGAGTAAATAGAATATGTTTAATAAGCTGACCTATATCTGAAAAACTGACCTTAGACTTACTCGAGTTAAACCTTTAAATGTTTAGAGTAAAACTAAGTCAGTAGCTCAACCCTTACGGGGGAGTTTGCTAAGTTGAAATATGTCAACTATCATGGGGGAGTTTGATAGGGGTCAAAAACCCCTATCTTCGGGTACGGTTTTAGGACGGGTTTTAGCATTATTTAGTTAATAAGCGAGCATTTCTCGCATTTAAATGCTTTTGTGTGAGTTAATTAGGAATTGGAAACGTTTTATTTATTTTTCGTTGTTTAGGCTCGTTTTATGACCAATTTAGGCAATTATGGCCAAAATAGCATGCATAGTGTAATTCCGTTATCTTTTGAAGCTAATTCGTCCGTCAAAAGTCGCACCAAACGAAGCGTTTGCTCAAAATAAGCGATTGACGGATCAATTTAGCTTTTGGACTAATGTTATCTGGAGTTTCTGTACGTGCGCAGGTGTAAGTTCGGGCGAAAAAGGACATCGACGACATTCGGCAAGCATCGAGAACATGCCGGGCGAAAACGCTCGACGAGCGGGCATCCGTGGGCCATTTCTGCTCGCCGAGCAGGCCCCTAGAGGCCTACTCGCCGAGCGGGAGCCTGCTCGGTGAGCAGGAGCCTGCTCACCGAGCAGGCCACCAGGCGCCTGCTCGGCACGAGTAGCCCTGCTCGCCGAGCAGCTCGCCCTGCTCGCCGAGCAGGCCTGCGGGAATTGGTCAAAAAGACCAATTCCGCCCCCCACGAAGCCACGATGGACCCCACGTCTTCCTACACCAATAAGGACACGAAAATAGGTCAAAAAGAGGACCGAGACACGCCTATAAATAGAGTTTTTCCAATGTAATTTAGATATATTTTATCTTTGTAATTTTCTTAGTTTTCCTCTTGAGAAATCCTCTCCACCTCCTCCATATCCTTCAAACCTCCATTGAAGACACCTCCGAAGCTCCGTTCACCGAGGATTGCTCAAGCTCCATCCTTAAGTCCTAGAAAGACGCCTGCATTGGTAGACAGGTTCCCTGAAAGGGATTTTTCTTCTTTTACATTCTGTCTAGCCTCTGATACATGTTATGAATTCTAGGCTTATTGTAACTTCGTGACAATATTCTCCATCTTTGATATATATTATAGTTCTTGTTCATTCAATTGTTTTAATGCTTTAATCTTTGTCTTACGCTTTGTCTGATTGGTTTAACTCATTCGATAATCCCAAAATCAAGTTGGCACATATTACGAGCTGAATCTGACCTAGTCAGTGCCTATAGGATTGACGACCCTATAGAAGATTAAGCCCAAATTGCTGAGCCTTAGAGCTAGTTTCGGCTTTACAAGGGAATCACGAACTAGGAACTTTAAGAGGATAGGTCGGGTTAATCGCCTCGGACACAAGTGACTTAGGTTTTAATTCAATTGCTTAAACATTCTATTTTCATTATCATCGTATCCCTTCATATTCCTTCGGATAATTGCATTGGTAAAAGATCACTTAGGAGTAGTTTAACTTAATTAGGGGTAGAGTAACTTAATTAGGCGTAGAATAACTTAGTTAGAATCAGATAACTTAGCTAGGAATAGTATAATTCAACCTAGGAGTAGATTAACTTAGAAAAACCAACTCAAAACCCCCTAAGCCTAGATAACACATGAAACCAAGTAACTCGATACTTGCAGAAATAAATCATGTGGACGATAACCTGGACTTAACCAGAAATTTATTACTTGATAACGACGGGGTACACTTATCCCTTAGTGAGTTCTCATCTCTAACTTAGGTGAGGGCGCATCAGAGCTCAATACTGAGTTCTTCGCTGAATAGTTTTGCCAACATCAAAATGGGGGAGTTTGTTGAAACACCTTTCCACATAATTTTGATTTGACAAAATTGTTTAAGTATAATTGAAATATATATTCTAAACACACTAAGTTTAAATGCTTTGATTTATTATACTAATGTGTTTGTTCAATGTTGAGTTAAATTGTTTATAAGACACAAGAATTAAAAGGCCCAAGCCCAATACAAGTGTTAAAGCCCAAGTCAAACAACTCAGTACAACTCGGCCCGCGTTTGTCAAAACGTTGCCGTTTTGGACAAAACGCAACTCAGCAAGAGAAGGATCTAGAAGACCTTCGGGAACAACTTCAAGATGAAGCTGCTGAGTAGTCTCGACAAAGCGTACAAGACAGCAGCTGGCTAATGAAAACTAACAGACAAAGTATTTCTACTTTGGGTAAAGTTCAGACGACATAGTATGCTGTCCAGTTGACTTTACCATAAAAGGAGAGACAGTCTGCTGAGCTGACCGAGGACAGAAGATACACAATTCTGATTGGCCGAGAGCTCTGAGCAAGTCAGGATGACAACGACAGGTAGCCGTTTCCCTCCAACGGTTATTTCGAAATTCGAAATGACCGATGCCCAGACATCTCTATAAATAGTGCCATCAGAAGCTTCATTCAGACAGAACTTGATCAAGCCATTACGCTGACCAAATTTCTACACAAGTTCTGCAAGCAAAGAAGCAAAGCAAATCTTACACTACAATTCTTATATCTGTGTAAAAGTCTAGAGTGATTATTTCAATCGTCTAAAGTGTCTTGGCAAATCTTTGTATAGGACAAAACACTTATCATTTCTAGAAGATAGAAAGGAGAGGCTGAGTACTCGGTTATAGTACTCAGCGAGAGATTAAGATTGAGTAGAGGTATAGAGGAAGGTACTCTTGTTATACTCAGTTGCTAAGATTGTAAAAGGTTTGAGGCTCTACCTTTAAAGAGCTCAGTAGAGGATTCGAAATCTCGGAATGTGTTCCGGGGACAGGACGTAGGCTTAGAAGAAGCCGAACCTGGATAAATCTGCTGAGTAAAGTATTTCTTACCTTTAACTCCTTATTTATATTGCTTGCTTAAAATAACCAAAAACTGACCAAGTAAAGAGGTCAAGTTGAGTTGTGCGCGTTAAACGTCTGAGCTCAGGAATAGACTCTAAGTGATATCTCCTGACTCAAGCTGAGAAACTGACCTAGTCACCAGTTGACTAAGCCAGTATCTTGTGTTTACTCAGCGCCGCTGTTAAAACCTTTTTCCTTAGAAAAAGGAGTCTGCCCTAATTGCGAAAAAGTTTAAATAGTTCCTAACCCCCCCTTGGAACTATACTTGCAACCTTACAAGGGACCAACAAATTTAGCCTCTGAACTAATGTTATTTGGAGTTTTCGTGCATGTGCAGGCTAAAACAGGAACGAGTTCGAGTGAAAGTTGCGTTTCGGGACATCCAGCAGTCGCACAAGGCGTTCTAGGCATTCCCGCTCGTCGAAATGGCCTTTTTGGGGCCGGATCGGCGAGCTAGCCCTCAGGGGCCTGCTCGGGCGAGCTGGCTCGCCCAGCTCGGCGAGCTGCCCTGCGGGAATCAGTCAAAAGATTGATTCCCGATCTCACGAAGCCACGATTGACCCCACGACTTCCCACCTGCAAAAGGATACGAATTAGGTCAGAAAGAGGGTCTGAACCGCGTCTATAAATAGGAATTTCCAATTGTAAATTAGATATCTTTTATCTTTTTTAAAACCCTAGCTTCCACCTTGAGAAATCCTCTCCACCTTCTCCATCTCCTTCAACTTCCATTGAAGACACCTCTGAAGCTCCGTTCATCGAGGATTGCTCAAGTTCCATCCTTCAGTCCTAGGAAAGCGCATGCATTGGTAGACAGGTTCCCTGAAAGGGATTTTTCTTTTTTTATATTCTGTCTAGCCTCTGATCCATGTTATGAATCCTAGGCTCATTGTATCTTCGTGACAATACTTTTCATCTTTAATATATGTTATAGTTTTGTTTATTCAATTGTTCTATTGCTTAAATCTTTGTCTTACGCTTTGTCTGATTGGTTTAACTCATTCGATAATCCCAAAATTAAGTTGGCACATATTGCGAGCTGAATCTGACCTAGTCAGTGCCTATAGGATTGACGACCCTATAGAAGATTAAGCCCAAATTGTTGAGCCTTAGAGCTAGTTTCGGCCTTACAAGGGAATCACGAACTAGGGACCTCAGGAGGACAGGTAGGGTTAATCGCCTCGGACACAAGTGACTTAGATTAGGTTTTAATTCTGTTGTCTTAACAATCTATTCTCATTATTATCGTATCACCTCATGTCCCTTCGGGAAATTATATTGGTAAAAGGTCACTTAGGAGTAGAATAACTTAGATAGGAGTAGAAGTAACTTAATTAGGAGTAGGTTAACTTAATCAAAACCAATTCAAACCCCCCATAGCCTAGATAACACCTGAGACCAAGTAGCTCGATACTTGCAGAAATAAATCATGTGGATTCGATACCTGGACTTTCCAGATTTTATTACTTGATAACGACGGGGTACACTTATCCCTTAGTGAGCCTTCTTACGGGAGGCACATTAAATACATTTCCTTGTCACAAATTATATGCTCTATAGCTCCTGTGTCAATTATCCAGCATGATGAGACAAAGTTAGGGTTAAGGCTGTTACCAGAACTGTCTCCCTTGACAAATGTGTTGACGCTGCTGCTTGAGGCTAGAATCTTCCCTTGGTGATTCGTTGGTAATAGGGCAAAAAGTGTTTGGTACTGGTCTTTATTTAGAGTAAACGGTTCTGTGTTTGCCTGCCTGTTATCTTCCTCTCCCGAGTCTCTGTTCTCTTTGCTTTGATTCACTAGTGAGTTTGCCCTGGGTTGATTAGTTCTGAAAGGATTCTTGCTTCTGTTTCCGTAGTTAGGCGGATAACCATGCTTCTTGAAGCATATCTCTTCTGTGTGTCCTGTGTTGCCACAAAAAGTGCATAGGGATGAGCTTTTGCCATTGTTTTTGCGATTGTTGTACCTTGGGTTGTTCTGCCTGCTTTGTTTGCCAGTTGTATTAGTAAATCCCGTGAACATGTTGCCTTCACTTCCTTCATTTCCTTTGACAGGGGCAAATCCGAGCTGCCTTTCATGCTGTATAGCTAGAGCGTATGTTTTGTTCAAGGAAGGTATTGGCTCAATCAGCAAGATCTGTGAACAGATGGTGGAGTATGATTCATTAAGCCCTTGAAGAAAAGTAATGACCTAATCTGCGTCTTGCTGATCACGCAAAACTTTGAAAGTATTACAACTGCATGCCTGCCTAGAAACGCATTTTGGCATTGGCCTAAGGTTTGTCAACTCATCTTGTAAGACTTTCAAGTTGGTATAATATTCAGTGACACTTCCATTTCCCTGCTTCATGCTGTGTACCTCTCTTCGCAGCTCCAATATCCTTAACGAATCTGTTTGTGCGAAACGCTCCTTCAGATCTGACCAGACCTATTTCGCCTTATCGAGCCACATTATGCTCCTTGCGATGGAAGGTGAGACAACATGATGTAGCCAAAGACATAACCATGTTATTACATCTCTCCCATTGATTATACATGTTGTTATCTATTGCAGGTGCAGTGATGGTGCCATCCACAAAGGAAAATTTGTTTTTGGACATTAAAGCTACCTTGACAGCCCTAGACCATTGGTGGTAGTTTGGCCCGGTGAGGACCTGTGAGACCAGAGATAGAGCTGGTGTTTTGTTTTGGGGAAGATGGTACGGACTATTGGACGTGATCATCGGACCCGCCATGCCGAGTGAATAAAAGGATAGCCTTTTAGGTTAGTGTATGGTATGATACCATAATAATTTGAATGAGTGAATCACAAGATTAATTATATTCTCATTAAATGATAAAGTTTTCTAACTATTACATTTATACTATGCTAGGTGTGCTGGTCAAGCAAACTTCTTGGCTAAGGAAATAAAGGACAAGACAAGTGTCTAAATCTGAACCATGGAATAACTCTGATTGAGATGAGTGGTGGTGATTCATTTAGGGTATTGGTTGAATGAGGGAATGACCATCACAAGGAATGGACTGCTTCTAGAATGTGCCATCACTGGTGAAATGACCAAGATGCCCTCATTGGTGTGCAAGGACTAAAATACCCTTGGCAACTTAAGGGTCAAGTCGGCCTCTCTTTATTATTGCGTGTTATCTTCATTTTGTCAGGCAATCTCTTCACCTTTCTAACCCAAAAGTCTCCTTCTTCTCAAAGCTTCATCTTTTATTGCACTCTCATTTTTATTGACCTAAATGTTCCACAGTTTGTGGATACTATAACAACATTTATACACACATATTCATTGAACTCACACACAACAATGCCATTTAGATATGCTTGCAACTACTAGCAATGTTTGTAATGGTTACATGGAACACATATTACACTATGACATCAAAGAAAATAAAAAGACCCAAGCAATACATAAAAGTAAACTTTTGCGTAAAAACTTACCAGTATATTAAGAAGTTCAAAATGGCCTTAGATTATATTCACGACATATGAGGAGGTTCAGAAGCAGGTGGATTAGTTGCACTGGTAATTGCTAGTAAAAAGCAGGGGGCATGACAAGAGAAGATGAAGTTGCTCGAAAATAAGAACTTGGATAAATTAGAGGGAAATTTTTAAATGTTTATGTTCAATTTTAGCGTTTGATGTCTCTATTTTCAAAGTATTAAATGTAATAAGAGAAGGGTGGGAAGTAAATGATTACAAATTTAGTACATACTTATGTTTCCTTCTAAATTACATCTCTCGTTTAATATATTTTTTTCTTGTCTTTTTGCATATACGTGAGCGTTGATGTATGAGTTTGAACATATATAATTTAAGCTTAATATAACCTGCTGACTTCCAAAAAAAAAAAAAATTGATTCATCTCCTTAACTTATCTCATTATCTCTCTTCAACTTACTTAAATAACCTATTAGTTTTTTAAACTTATAGTAATCCATTTGTCTTCTAAACTTATTTAAAGTGATATACATTGTAATTTGTTTAAATCCGTTGAAAAGTCCAAATTTTAAAAAGTAAAAGGTTAATTCGTGATTTTAAGTTTATAAAACAAATTAATTTTTTATTTTATACATTTTTATGACATTTTATAAATTCACGATACTTTAAACAAATTTAAAGAATTAATGAGACACTATATAAATTTAAAGGGCTAATCAACTTTTTTTAGATAAATTTAGAGGCACTTATATATTAAACCAATGATTTAATTATTAACCTCTAGAATTGGATAATACTTTCATGCCTATACCAATTAATTATATAATTTATTTTGACTCTCTTATGTACATACATACGGACCAAGAGGTGGAGCTACCCACCATGATATGTCTAATATGAATTTCAATAAATCACAATCATTAATTACAAGCTCTTAATTATTTAATAAATAATTTATTCATTTATATGAAATTTCAATTATTAATAATCTAAATTAAAACACGATATATCTAAATAAAAACTTTAACCTGAGAAGAATCTACCTTGTCATGAATATAATATTAAGAGAGGTAAAAGAAGAGATAAAATGGCAGAATTTCCAGAATAATTAAAATATACTTATATGAATTTGTATTATTTACTTCACTGAAATTTATGCAATATACTTACTACCATATTATGCATGGGAATGTTTCTTAATTTTGATATGGTAAGAAAACCACTACATTGCTAATTTCTGCATTGGAGTGGTTGTGCCATACTATATTCAAAATTGAGGAATAACTTTATTTTTATTTTTATTATTAATATTAAGCTATTTATAGAATTCACATTCAATATAAAATATTTCATCTCAACTTCTTAACTTTTTTATTTTTTATACATATAAATCTAATAACCAAAACTCTATTTATACTTCTTCTAAATTAAAAAATTATCATATTATTCAATATTAAATATATATTTAAACAACTAAGTAATACCTATACATTTTATCTAAAAAAATCTAGAAATTTCTAGATTCTAAATATTAGTCACATATTAGACATACAAATCCAGACATTTTCTTACTTAAATTATTTAGATTTTTTTCTTTTCTAAACATAAAAATAATTTTTTTTTTTTTAAGTTGATGGTGTTACTAGTTACTTCGTCAGGTGCCCTTCACTAATTGAAGTAAATTCTTGACATAGTATAGTAATACTATTGGATTAATTGAGTTATATGAAAAGTTTAATACACATAATCATTAATATTATAAAAAAAAACATCTCTATCCCAAATCAAGATCAATTAGTATCTATATGTTACCAAAAATTTGCGTTATATGAAAACCAGTCCGTTCAAATTATACCATGTTAAAATTTGATAATTATTACTTGATTTATAGTAATTTAAAGGAGAATTTAATTAATATTTTTTTCTATGCTTTATCAATAACAATGTATATTATAATGGGTGTTGCGAATTTTTTTTTATATATAACTATAATGTAAAATAGAGGATTATAATTATTCGGAACTACAATGTATCCATGGTATTTTTAACTAAATGTATCCATGTATTTTTTAACATTTCAATGTTTATCCCTCGATCATTATGAGAGACTATTTTTTTAAGTTAACCAATATAAATTTATTAGTTTAATTTTATATTAGTCGTGTTTCTTAATAATTTGTGTAAAAGAAATGCTAGAATGATTTATACAATATGAAGTATTTATAGTTATAGAGAGTGAGGAAGTGAAATGATTTAAAAAAAGTAGAAAGGTTGTTGGGTAATAAATGAAAATGAATGAGAAAGGGGAGAAGAATGTATGGAATGGAACAAGTGATGGAGGTTTGAGTTTTCCGAAAAAATTGCCAGGAAACAATAGTGCATATTTTGTTGGGTCAAATTGAAACAAAAAGTGAAATTGATAAGATTTGCCATACAAAACTCAAGCCATCAAATGAATGGAAACAAATTTATCATTGTATCAAGCTACCCTAAATCTTGTCTTTCACATACGCTACCGGAGTGGAGCCTTGCTCCACAATTAATTGGAGAAGATTAATTGTCAATTTCCATCTAGACTTACTAGAGTATAATGTGCGGATGCAAAGCATCCTAATGCTTGAATTTAATAAGTTCAAATCTAATTATAAATGATCAAATTCATTTGGTTATTAAAATTCATATGAATACTACTATTTGCAATATATATAAAAAATTATTAGTGCGTGAGTAATTATTTAATTTGGGTCGGATAAAAATATTTTGCAGCGTATTAGGATTTAGATGAAAATTTATATTTCAATTTCAATTTTTTTTGTTATTTTTTTTTTGTTATAATAATAATTTTTTTAAGAATGCAACGTGATATCCTAAAATATATTCTACGGAAACATCATTGACACGTGGATCAATGTTACTCTTCGAATCCGGATGATACATAGTGACCGCTTAATCTAAGAATGGAATATTTCTTGATGATACGAATGAAATCGTTCGGCCACGTGGGAGAATCTCTATCGTCCATCCATATAGTCGTACGGTTAGAAAAGAGCAATTGTCAGGGCAAACAGTTATGCAAAGGATATGAAACAAAGAGCAAGACGCGTCGTCCAACACACCAAAGGTCTGATGGCCATAAGTCCAATGAAACCTAGTCTATTGGAAGAACATGTGCAAAACTAGCAGGGTGCACCGCCTAACGATGTCACAGACCGAGCTTGACAGAAGCAATCGAAGATTGACATGTGTCTTGTGACTCATCATAGTACATCCCAGAATGACAAAGAACACCCTTGCTAACAATTATAAATAGAAAATGTATGTAAAATACACAACTAGTATCAATACTCTAAATATCTTCAACTTTCCTTCTACGTTTGCTAACTTAAGCATCAGAGCGAATTCGCCAAACGCCAGCCCCTCTCTGACCTGTTATTGTTCTTGTTTCAGGCCACTTGAAAGAATGATCTAGAAGACTATTTAGATACTAAGATATCATTAGTGCGATAAGCGTGGAATTATTAGTCCTCTTCAAAAGCTATGATTACCCTAACGGAGTTTACCGAGAGAGAGACATCTAGTAGACCCCTAAAGCCAGTTATCCAGGAAGAAAGCTTTCCTTCGACTCTGAAGTACCGGTTTCTATCCTTGTGGCCATTTGTGGAATGCGAACCATTTCTCGAGAAGGAGTACCCGTGCGACAAGTATTGATTCAATGGCTGGACGAACAGTCAATGATGCCGAATAGGAGGATTGGGACCATTTCCATACTGCTTTCCCTAGTTACCATCTAGGACAAGGTGTTTTTTTCATGCGACGACGAATGAAATGAACGAAGCTGCGATTAACAAGGGGATACGACGATCCAAGAGGAGCGTGAAACCATCTCGTTATATGGGGCCTGATTATATTAAATAGGAGATACTAGTTAGGGTTAATTAGTTTTCCTTGTTTGTTTAAGATTAATTATGTTTACTTATCTGTTTAGGATTAGGCTTTTATTATCTATTTAGGATTAGATTTCAAATTCCTTTACCTAGTTAGATTACAATTATTTTTGCCCTATTTAAACCATTGCTTTGTTAAACTTTAGACATCAATTTATCAATCTAATTTGCTATTCTCTAAAAGTTGAGAAAAGTTGGTGTTTTAGTTTCCTTCCACCCAAAAGGATTCATTCCGATACTCCATAGGGAGTATCAAATACCCACGTCTGCCCAAATTTAATATTCGGGGGTAAAACTTCCCCCGCCCCCAGCCCCGTATCCAAAAATTTCGGTTTTTCCCTGGCCCCGTCGGTTTGGAACAGTTTTCGGATTTCCCCTGTCCCATTGCCACCCTACTAAATGGTACAAAAATATGTTTAAGATTTTTAGAAAAATATTAATATGGGCTCCATGTATAAAATAACATTATTGTAGGTAATATGACACAATATTCTTATTACTCTGTTAAGTTCTGATTTCTCTATCCACGTATAACTGATAGAACTTAATGAAGTAATATAAATAACGTATCGCTTTCTATTATCAATGTCTAAATTTGTATTTTTTTTTTAAAACATTAAATCTATATTAGCGTAATTTTATATATAAAATTTAAAAAAAAAATACCTATTTTGATAGTTGTTGAAAACTAAAACCTCAGAAATAATGATTTAAAAAGGGAAAGAGTATATTTTGATATTATAAGTAGTGAGAAAGTAAAAATAATAATGATTGCAATGTATCGAAAACGGAAATTTATTGGTTACTTTAGATGGTACTTGAGCGGTATGATTTGAAAAGGAAGATTCCTGGTGGAGGAAAAGTGAAGTGATAGTGGTATTTTGCCGCTACGACGCCGTAACAATTAGCTGAGGCTTTCTTTTTTGTGCATTTAAATTAGCAGGAGCAGGCATATGATATGGGGAAGCGCATCTTGAAAATCGGTGCCCAAAAACACTTTTTGGAGAAAAAGAAGAAACCCTTTTTGACCGCATTGCTTGGAGAATAGACAATTATAGATTGAATATATCAAAAATGCCATTGCACACCATCGGATCGGATAGGATACCTCCTAAAATGGATACTGTTACTTTTTTTTTTTTTTTTTTTTGGGTTTGCTACTTGTTTCTTTATGCACAAGCACAACAATGCCTAGTGGTTGTGTCAGTTCACTTGAGAAATTAGTGTTAATATTAGTTGTTGAATGTCATTAATAATATTAGGAGGTTCCAAATAACAATTTTGGTATATATTGCAAAAGAAGTGGCCCATTTGTCTGAGTCTGAGATTAAAAAAAAAAAAAAAGATACTTATAGACTTTTGAAGCATGTACATAAAGGAAAGGAAATACCAAAGTCACCCTCCAATTCCATATAAGTATATCCCTTCATGGGGTGGTACAAAAATTAAAAGAAGAAAGCAGCAATGGCATCCAGAGATGAATCTGACTACGATAGCAGTAGCTCTTCCTGGATGAGCTTCGGAGTGTCCGAATCTTGTTCCTCCTCCAGCACATACACACATAAACAGAAGCCACACAAGGCTAACCAAGCTGCATGGGAGGCCATTCGGAGGGTAGAAGGCCGAGTTGGAGTGGAGCATTTCCGTCTCCTCCGGCGTCTAGGAAGTGGGGATTTAGGAAATGTATATCTTTGCCAGATAAGGAAGCCGCCTCACTGTTTTTATGCGATGAAAGTGGTTGATAAAGATGCTGTTGCTGTTAGGAAGAAGCTACAGAGAGCTCAAATGGAGAAGGATATTTTGGGTATTCTTGATCATCCTTTTTTGCCTACTCTTTATGCACACTTTGAAGCTTCACACTATTCTTGCTTGCTTATGGAGTATTGCCCCGGCGGAGATTTATATGCTGCAAGGCTCCGCCAGCCCGGAACACGCTTCACCCTTTCATCAACCAAGTAAGTATAGCATATGTACACATCAGAATCAGAATGAGACAAAATGTAATTACTAATTTATTATGATTATGTTGTACATGCAGGTTTTATGGTGCCGAGCTTCTCTTAGCCCTAGAGTATCTACACATGATGGGAATTGTTTACAGAGACCTTAAGCCAGAAAATGTCCTGGTAAGAGAAGACGGTCATATCATGCTTTCTGATTTCGATCTTTCTTTCAAATGCGACGTCGTTCCTCAGGTTTTAAGATCATCTAAAACTAAAACTAAAACACCCACCCGCCATTTTACTTTTACACCTTCCTGCGCCACCCCTCTACTTTCTTGTTTCTCCGCCAAGACAAAGAAAGTTACAACTATCTTAGAATCGGCTGATACCAATTCTCAAGAAGAAACAGATCCAGAATTAGTGGCAGAACCCATCAATGCCCGATCCAAATCGTTCGTGGGAACTCATGAATATCTAGCGCCGGAAGTGATTTCAGGGCAAGGACACGGCAGCGCAGTGGACTGGTGGACGCTTGGGATATTCTTGTACGAAATGTTGTATGGAACAACTCCTTTCAAAGGGGAAAACAACGAAACAACTTTGGTGAATATACTTAAAAAGCCATTAACGTTTCCGAGGAATGTTGTTGGTAGTAGCAAAGAAATAGAAGAAAGGGAGAAAGTTGAGCATCTTATAAGCAAGCTTCTGGTAAAGAATCCAAAGAAGAGAATTGGAAGCATAAAGGGGTCGATTGAAATCAAGAGACATGATTTCTTCAAAGATGTAAATTGGGCTTTGATTAGGAGTGTTAAACCACCACATGTTCCTAATCATAATAATAATGTATGCAATATGTTTCGTCAAATACCCAAGTTAACCAAAAAACAAAGAGAAGCACCCTATCAAATCCCACATTCTTACCATTTTGATTATTTTTAATACTACCAGGGGGGAAAACAAGTACAAAAAGAAGTCTCATCTTAGAAAAATCTAGTTTTTTTTTGTTTTGTAAAGAGGTTATATGTAACTTAGCAAATATAATGTAGTCATTTTATCAAAATATAATATTTTATTGTGTGATTTCAACAAAGTCAATAAGTGAACATATCATGTCAATAAAGTTAAAATATAAAGTCGTTGAAGATTAACACTGCTTATTACATTCGTTTTTTTTTTTTTTTTGTTAAACATATAAATCACATATCTTTGTTACAAAATAATTACTACATTTGTCTACTTATAAATTGATGAAACTATAATGAATTCTTTTTCCAATATATACATAGAAGAAGGAAAATATTTCAATGTAAGACACTATTGTTTTCCTCTCTTTTCTTTTCCTAATAGTTAATTATTTACCGTGAGATATTTTATAATGTTATTGTAAACACTTAATCAATGTAAGACTACTATCTAACCTTAATGACGGTGCCCAACCCTTCTGTGAACCCTCAACGTCCTCCTCCTTCTATATTGTCTGAGTTGGGTGGTCGGTGGGGTGTTCTTGATGAAACTGAACCCACCAAACAGACTTAGCGTGACCTCCTGACTAATAGAGATGTTTTTCGTGATGTTTGAATATGGGAAAACTTTCGTACAACTGGTCGAGTTATGATTGACTATGTGAATGAGGATTTTTTGTATTTTAGGGTTACCGCTGACCCTAACTTGAAGAAGAAGTTAACAATACATAGGGAATGGACCTTAATGATAATTTTTTTGGGAAGGAATCTTGGTTACATTGCTTTACAAAAATAGATTATGGAATTGTGGAAACCTATTAGGGAATTCGATATGATTGACTTAGGGCACGAGTTTCATGTGGTTAAATTTGATAATGGTTTTGATCGAGAACATGTTATTATGGATGGTCCATGGCTGGTTCAAGGAAATCATTTGACTGTGAAAACCTAGAAGTCTATAATGGTTTAGGTGTGTTTCCCTAAGCTTCCTTTGTATTACTACAAAGAGGATGTTCTTCTTGTTGTTGCGTAGATTGTAGGTAAACCTATTAAAGTGGATGAGAACACTACTAAAGCAGCTCGTGGTCGCTTCACCAATGTGTGTGTTTAGATAGATTTAATGAAATCCTTAACTGCCAATTTTGATTTAGAGGGTCTATATATTGCTTGTACTAATTGTGGTCGTTACTGACATGAATGAACAATTTGCCTAAGGCCAAGTATCATCATGGTGGATAATGCAGCACCAATATGATGGTTGTGGATGATGCTACTACTTGTGGTGAGGGTTGTTGGTCCCTTAGTTATGTGAGAATTAGTTCCAGAAGGGGGGGGGGGGGGGGGTTAATGGAACTATTAAAGATTTAAAAAATTTGTACATTTGTAAACGTTTCTCACAGCATAGAACACAGATCAGAGTGCAAATGTTAGAGTCCAGAGGCAATTTTAGTTAACTTGTAACTAGGATTGCTTCTGTCCTTTATTCGGAGAGCAACACTTAGAGAGCTTCTGAATCTTACACGTTAGAGATAGCACTCTGGTTGAATAGCAGTTTCAAAATAATGAGCAAGCAAATATACGGAGTAAGAGTTAGAAAATGATACTCAACAGATTTATCATGGTTCGGCCTCTTGCATACATCCAGTCCCCGGAATTCGTCTTCCGAGCTTTAATCCACTACTGAGCTCTTTCTGGTAGAGCACAAACCCTTACAATAGTTGTTGAGCCAATTATAGAGTACCTTCCTCTATAATTCTATGCTCCGACTAACTATCTACCTCTGTTTGCTAAATACCGAACAAACAGAGCTTCCGAACTATTCTAGAGAATTGATGATTTTTGTTCTAATCTAAGAACATATTTAATGATCTGAAAGAAAAGATTACACAAGAAATATGGAAGTGTTTGTGTAAAGCAGTTCTTGCTTTGCTCTTTGAAACTTCAAGAGATAGTCACTTAGAGTTTTTTGCTTGAAGATTGTTCTTTCTCTCGTATGTCTGTGTGTCTTCAAGGTTGCAAGTGAGAGGCTATTTATAGTTGACACTTGAGGGAGAGGTTATTTCGAATTTCAAAATAACCGTTGAGAGGGAAAGTGTGCAGCTGTTGTTTTCACTTTCCAGAGGCCAGAGCCTACAGCCAATCATCTTTTTTCTTGTGTCCGTTGGTTTGTCTGTTGCACTGTTGATCAGCGTTGGTCGGAGTTTTTCTTCCTTGTCTAACCAAATCAGGTAAAGTTTTCAGGTTGACCAGGGGACAAGCCGTCTGTGGTTCTGAAGCTTTCCTTATCAGGTATGGGCAATTGGCAGATGTGTGCAGGTCAACTATGTCTTTGTTGATCGTTTGTTGATTTTGTTAATCGTGGCTTGATTCTTATCTTTCGGAACACTTTTGATTTAGAGTTGGTCAAGAGAACTTATGGATCCTTCTATAGTTAGGGCTTAAGCTATTTGATTCGCAAGCCTTCTTAGTGATGAGCTTTGGTTTAAGCCTTAAGACCCAAATCAACATCTTTGAACTTTTGCTTAAAATTAATCAAACACTTCAACAAATACATTAGTATAAATAAATCATTTTTATCTCTTCATGTGTTATTAATTATGGAGATATTATATTAATATTTTTATCATAATCAAAATCTATGTGAAAATTGTGTTTCAATAAGGGTGACCTAGGAGCTCGTGTTGAGAAGGCTTCGCCTGAAGTGATTATACAAATCCTTAAACTGTCGATAATTAAATATGGCCCTTGGATGGTTGTCCCTCGATGCAAGTTTTCCAATCGCAATAGGGCTCCTCCAAAAGTTATTGTTGGAAGCTATGAGACTTTCGCAACACATTAGAATCAGTTTACGGGTGTTGAAGTTCGTGAGCCAAAAGCAACTTCAAGGGTCGGTTTGAGAAGTTTAGAGTTGGGATCATCGTTCATTTAGTTATTCTTTGAGACGTGGAAGGGGTGGAAGTCATGGAAAGTTTTCCAATGGAACTTCATCTTCTCAAATCTGCACTAGTTTGTTAAGCCATAACATCTTTACTGATCTCGTAAATGAGGTTCCTAACAATATGACCACTGGCTTATCTAATGCCTCTACTATTGCAGGTGGAAGTAGCGGGGTCGTGGCAAGAGAACCGGAGTAGAAAATAACAGTGGTGTGAGGGGACAGTTGGGTATGCAATCATATACTCTTGTTGTGGACTCAATTTTATTTTATATGGAGGATATTATGGCACCTCTTAATGGGACAGGTTCCTAACAATATGACCACTGGCTTATCTAATGCCTCTACTATTGTAGGTGGAAATAGCGGGGTCGTGGCAAGAGAACCGGAGTAGAAAATAACAGTGGTGTGAGGGGACAGTTGGGTATGCAATCATACTCTTGTTGTGGAGTCAATTTTATTTTATATGGAGGATATTATGGCCCTCTTAATGGGACAGATTTGGGTTCGCATGAGCCAGAAGTAATATGAGAGGTTACTAGAACCCATCTGCATGTTTGATCTTGTATGCGTTCCGAGTTTTTTTTTTTCATTTCTATGCTTGTATTTTTCCAAATGAAGTATATTGTTTGGAATTACTTCTGAGCTGGAGGCAACAATTTTCAGCGGACTATCTATCATTTGGTTAAATCTCATTTGCCAGAAATTCTTGTTCCATTAGAGCCTCAGATCCCTATTGTGCGTGTGTTGGATTTGAAGCGTAAGTTAAAGTTCCTATGTGTGGAAATCATGGAGATAGATGGGTTCAAAATGGGTATTAGGATGTTTTGGGACACTAGTTATGTTTCAGTTCTTGATTTTGGTACGAAATGCTCTATTTTTTCATTCGCAAGTTACCATTATTGGTGGTATGTTGCATGGCCGGTGTTTCGACTTCACAACTATTTACGTCCATCCTCAACCGCACTTTAAACGTTTGTTTATGGAAGAGATTCAAGCCATTCATGCCACTATTCATCACCCTGGGTGCTTGTTGGGGATTTCAATAGCATTAAATCGACTGGTAAAAAGATGGGAGGTTGTTGTTATTGGTGTATGCCTTAAGCCCGAGACATTATAATCATGACAATATCCTTAATCGTAAGGCAATAATATATAATGTTGATTCACTTGTGCAGGTCAACCTTATAAAGTGTACATGATTAGTTATGTGTTCATGTTTGACGTGTTGGGATTAACACATTGCCATTGAGACTTGCACGTAATAATGTCTTCTATTGTAAATAGAGAGCTGGTCTCACAAGCTTTAGATATGGAGATATCTGGACAGTTATATGGATCCGGTGAAGAGGTTCATTAAGATTGGGGACCCGAATTGAGATAACAGGATGGATGGATTTATCCGAATGTCACATGTTAATCTCAAATGATATTAATAGGTATAAGTAATCCTCAAACTCAAATAAACATTAATTAGTGATTTTGGATTATGGAGTATGGTGCTTAGACTCTGTTCAAGCACGATCCACTACATAGGGGACTCAAGGGTGTGTGAGGCAGGCGTTGGGTATCACATGAAGTAATTGCATGATAGTTAATGTTAGATTGAGCATTCGTCACTCCTGATAGACAGGAGATATATTCATGGCCTCCTATGGAGAATTAACTGGAAATCCTTGCAAGGTGATAGGGTTAAGAGTAGAAATGAAGATTTCGTGTAACCTATCTATTCAGAGTTAATTCTACTTGGACGTCAGTATCAACCTGGCTTCTTATCACTCTGGGGGAATGTCTACGGTTCTGCTAGTAATAGTCCTCGAATTCATTCCGTTATATATTTAGTTGAAATTAATCAGGTTGAATTAATTCTAATAAATATATACGGCTAGAAGCGGTAACAATTTAATGGATCGCACATGAGACTTGGAACCGGAGGAGAAAATGTAATTTAAAGGGGTATATATATGGGCCAAAATTTGTATATTATAGGGATAGAATAATTTAATTAATAATTATAATTAGATTATAGTTATAATTAAATTATGTGATAATATTAATTAGGAGTTTTAATGTGATTATATCTCTAATTAATTATCTCTAACATAAATAAATAACTAATTAGATTAGGATCATTATCTAATTATATTAAGATATGATTTAAGATAATGATCAATATTTATTTAATTATCTAATTAGTAATTCTATTCCAAATTGGATTCTAATTAATTAATTTAACTAATACAACTAGGGTTTGGATTTGAGGAGATTATAAATAGCCCCTTCCCCTATGTATTTCGGCTATGACAAATTCCAGAGGCTAGGAATACTTCCGACTTCATTCCGTCTTAATTACTCTTCCATTTACTCTCTCTTTGATCTCGTGTTGATTCCTTTAGAGGCAATCAATTTAGATTGTTATTCATTGGTTGATTACTAATCGTTTTCTTTTCTGTTGTTATCATTGTTCGTGATAAACGGTTAAGAAGTTGTGAGCACTTTGTTTGCAACGGTAAATTGATCTTCAGAAAAGGTACACTTGTTTAATCCCTATTTGTATGAAATAACAAATAACGGATCTTGGAAAATGGAAATTGATAAAAGTTTATATTCTGTTGCGCTTAGATTTGTCTATTTTCCTTCAGCGGTATCAGAGCATGCGTTAATCCGTTATTTCGTATATAAATATATTAAACATATTGAACGAGATTTGTTAGTTTAATTGTTAGATTGATTTAATTAATCTAAAATAAAACTATAATTTTTTATAATTAAATCTGATTCTGGAATTTTTTAATTTGGATTAAAAATCAATGTATATATATATATATGCTGTAAACAGATCGGGTTGCAGAAGTTGCTGCCTTTTGGGCAGCAGCACGGGGTTGGGCCGTCTCACGACGACCCGATCACGATCCAGTTAATTTTTAAAATAGTTTTTTTTTAATTATTAAAAATAGTATATATATATATATATATTGATATTTTTCCAGAATGGTCTCGTTCAAAAACAGTTTATATTTTAATTGTTTTGCTAAAAGGCTTAAAGTTTTAATTTGATTATATTTAATATGGTTAAATTAAAACGGTTAAATAAATTTAGTAAAATAAGTTAAATATGTAAATTTTGTATAGGTTATAGTTTATATCTAATTAATCTTATATTTGATATAGGTTAATTAAAATAAAACATAAGGGATGCAAAATTAATTAAAGGTTTAAATTGAAAGTTAAAATTAATTTAAAGGTTAATTTGATTAACTAAAAAGATATTACACAAACCGTTTATGTAATCACCCAATTAAATTTATTTAATTGAGTCTTGACATGTTTTCAGACATAAGTAGTTGACATTATCAAAGTTATCTAATGAGGTTCGTCCAGACACAGGTAGTTGACATCATTATCAAAGTTATCTAACGAGGTCCATCTAGGCACAGGTAGTTGACATTATCATCAAATTTATACAACGAGGTCCGTCTAGACACGGATAATTGACATCATCATTAATGTTATACAACAAGGTATGTCCAACCACGGGTAGTTGACATCATTATTGAAGTTATCCAACGAGGTCCGTCCAGACATGGGTAGTTGACATCATTATCAAAGTTATACAACGAGGTCCATCCAAACACTGGTAGTTGGCATTATCAAGTTATGCAACAAGGTCCGTCTAGACACGGGTGATTGATATTATCATCAAAGTTGTACAACGCAATCTGTCCTGACACGAGTCGTTCGATTCCAGCATCTTGGACGAGGTTAACCGCCTCCCTGAGATAAGGGGATCATGTTGCAGGAGGTAGATGAGGCATTGTTCACCACCTCATAATTCTTAATCGGGCAAAAATACTTTTTCTTAGGAAAAATCAACTGAGAAATGATGTAGATAGTGTAAAAGAATGTACTACGAAAAGACAAGTCAATTGCTCAAGTATGATTTTCTTTTCCCTCTCACCGTGCTCTTTTCAATTAAGCAATTTTTCACTAAGGTCATAGTTGATGCTTTGGTTTCAAAATAGCGCTTAATCAGGAGGCAGCCTATGAGCATGGACTTTTCCAACCCTAATGATGAAATATAGGTTACTTGGGTTCGGTATGTTGTAGGTGGGCCCCGTGTCGCTCCGAACGGGATCAAAGACCGAAACCCAAACTTATTTCTCTCACTTAGAGCTTAAAGTCACATATTTTCCATTTTGAGCCTAAATAACTTTTCCAAGCTCAATTCGGAGGTCAAACGAAGAAGTTATGACCATTGGAAGTTTTCTGAACGGAAGCTCCAAACAGTCTTAGACCCATATCTTTTAATTAGGTCATTTTTAGCCTTGTACCTTAAAATATGAAATGTCCGTATCATCAAGACGAATCCAACAATATAACAATCATTAAAATCGGAGGTTGGAAAGATCATTTTCAGAGCCCATAATGATATATGGCTAGTTTAAAGGGAAAATCTACCCCTAACTGGGTCATCTCCGATCAGGGACCCCTCGTCACTGATGGATGACCCCTCATCTCCAATCGGTGACCATCGAGAAGTTACAACAATTTTTCGATAAGAACTGTTGTAAACTGCCCCATAACTTCTCAAAAAATGAATACAAAAGGTGAGATACAGTTTTTAGGCGGGGGAGTTCATTTGCTGGAAAAAGTTAGAAAGATAGAGAGAGAAAGAAGTGTGAGAAAGTTACAGAGGGAGTTCTTCTTTTTCTTCACACTCAAATCACCCAAAATACATCCAAATCAATCACAAATCATACCAAAACGTGAGGAATCATCTAAAATCATCATTTGAGACCATAATTGAGAGTTTAGAGAAATGTTTCTAAAGAGAAACACTTGAAAATGAGTGAAATCCTTGATTTCTTTCACTAATTCTTCGGGTAATCACCCAACTGACATCTTATTCCTTCCAATAGGTAAGGAAATGGATTAATTCAACTAATTAAGATCAATTCAGTCAGTTCGGGTCCAATCCCACCAGTTTGGGAATCTATCCTCAGGGTTCGATTACATTCCTGTTTGTTTGCGTTCGTGAGTTTACTTCTACGCAAAACCGAATTATAGCACCCAAGGTAATGATCTGAAGGGTTTAAAATCCTTCCTTTTACTGTGCTAATTATTTTTAGTTGATTTTTGTTTAGTTCAGGGACTAATGTTTAATTTTCAAAAAGTTTAGGGACTAATCTGTAATTTTATATTTTGGTAAATTTATATTTATTTAGGATTAAATAGACGAATAAATGCTCAAACATGTAAAATGCAATTAATTACATGTTAGGGGTATTTCTGGAATAAATATTAAATATGTTAGAATAGATAGATTTAGTTCATGGGTTTAGATGCTGATGTGATTAAACAATAAGATATGATTGAGTTCGGCATCATAGTTAAATCTGAATGACAGGTCCCAATGTCCCGCGACTGATGTTGATCTATTTTGCAGGTTTAGTGGATTTGTTTCATAGGGCTAGAATTGATGTAATAGGGCTCTTGCACCATTTGGATTATAATTTAATATATATTTTCATCATTTCAGTATTTATTTATCGCTTTCGATTATGAATCTATAATTAAATGGAATTTGGTTAGAATATAATTGGTATTTTAATAAAAGGCAAGTCTATGCGTTTACTAATTAGACCCTTTAAACATTTAATTCACGAACCTAACTCTAAAGAGGTGGCATGTTGTGAGTCCTGTGCCATCTAATATGTCACATGTTCCCGAACATTAAAACTCGGGTGGCGACTCTGAAATAATTTAACTAATAATCCAAAAATATGATAAATGGGTTAGCGAATAACTTGAATGCATATACCGAAAGGGACACGTTAAACGTCGTTGTAGACACCGAGTCGGAGGACCTGTGACGAAAACCCATAACAAGACGGTTGAAGCGGTTGGTTCCGATAATCTAAAGCAATAATAATAATAAAAATCACGAGAGGATCTGTAGGGGTTGCGGTCGTCGAGTGGACGGCTCGCGGGTGCCCACCGGCGTTGGGCGAGCGCCTAGCGGCAGCCGGCGCGCGCCCGACGGCAGTTGGACGCGCGCCCGGCAGCGCGGGGCGCACGCCCAGCGGCAGTGGGGCGCGCGCGCCCAACATACGTTGGGCGTGCGCCGAACGTCCGTTGGGCGTGCGCCGAACGTCCGTCGGGCGTGCGCCCAACGTCCGTCGGGCGGACTCCCAACGACGTTGGGCGCACGCCCAATGTTGGTTGGGCGCGCGCCCAACAGAGGTTGGGCGTCCGCCCAACCATTTTGGGCGTAGCCCGACGCCCTTCGGGCTATGCCCAAATTTTTTTGGGATCCGTGCCTATAAAAAGCATGGATCCCCATGCATTGAAGAGGATGATTTTTGGAGCTTCTCACTCTAAAACATTTTTAGAGAGAGAGTTATTTTTTTGGGAAAAAACATTTTTTTTTTCTAAAAAATCCGAATTTCCTAAAAGTGAAAATTTTACTAAAAACACCAAAAAACACAAAAATCGTAACTCGTGGAATCAACCGACTTCAGCTGTCCAATACCGATCTTGAGGTATTATCCGAGGACTAGACTCGTTTTATTTATTTATTTTATTTATTTATTTATTCTAAAGTTTTATTTATTTAGTTAATTATCTATTTATCACATTTTATTTATTATTCCGCATTTATTTAATTTTTCGTCTCGTGTTAAACAAACGTTTGGTTTTGTTTTGAAATAAAAAACCTCGTTTTAACATCCCAATATGAACCGTGATCCGATTCAAAGGTAGTTCGGGATTAAGAAACGTTGTAATTATAAGTTTTTGAAAATATTTTTATTAACGTTTTGAAAATAAAACATCGCTTTAGGAGTCTCCGTTATAGACTATGATCCAATTTTGGTAGTTCGGGGACCCAAAATGATAGAATATATCTAATCTAAGGCTTTTTAATAAATTTGGAAACTGTTGGAGTAGTTCTATAATTTTCCACTTTCTGTCACTAAAAGCAGTTTACCGACGGAGTTTCCGTCGGTAAAGCTGCTGGAATGTAAAAAATGCTGTTTTGGTCCCTTTTTCTTAACTTTTAGACTTTTGGTCCTTGATATATATATGTATAATTATGTAATATATGTATTTAAATTATTTTTAATTTTTTGGTATATATTTATTTAACATGTTTAGATATTATTTTTCATCAATTTGATTTGATAAGATTATATGTATATTTATAGATTTTCTATACATACTTATCATAAACCATTTTGGGGTTAAATACTATTTTCTTATTTATGAATCTTATTCATTTTTTTACATGTTTGTCTAATTAAAATAAAAGTATATTATATCTAGCATTATTTTCATTACTATTCTTACCTATTGATAATCATAATATATATATATCTTCTCTTTACCTCCTTTTTAATCTATAGGTATAATCACCATTTCTACTAAAAATATACGCATATGTACATATTTCTTCTTTTCCTTTTAAATTTCTTATATATATATATATATATATATATATATATATATATATATATATGTTTTGAAAGTGTTTTGGTTGGGTGAATTTGGGTTTAATTCATTAATTGTTGTAATTATGTTCAAATAAAGGTTAATGGAGTGAAAAGGGAAAAGTAAAAGACAAAAGGAGGTTTCAAGTTGATTGTTTAAATTAAAAGCTTTTCTAGATACTCCTAAAGTGTAAATAACGTTTTTTTTTGTCATTTTTAAACCGTTTCCAAAACATCACGTGTTGAAACCTTAATCCGTTCCAACGACGGATTAAGCGAACATTGTAAACTGTTTCGTTGTAAATAATGAAGTTTTGAATTGTTTTCCTAACTAAATGGTTTTGTACAAAATAAATTGACTTGTATGCTTAAATCACGTTTTTAGATTAAAACTGTTTGCTCAACGTTTTCAAACGCTCGAGTCGTTCCAACGGCGATTCGAGTGAATATCATTAACAGGGCTTTGAAACGTACCTAAATCGTTCCAACGGCGATTAAGGTACGAACCGTGTAAATAAACTCGTTTTTGGGAGTGAGATTAACGTAGATGTAATATACGACATAAAGCCTAAATCACGCTGTGAATAAATCAATTCTTCCGTCTCCTCCTCTCTCTCCTATGTATTTTAAATTTATGCAAAATGGGTGATTCTTTACTAACGTGGCTTTTAATGACATGCTCAAAACGGTTTTCAAAGCGAGAAAGAAAAGGTTTCAAATGAATTTTAAACTTAAAGAAATATGCGATTAGTCCGTTATCGCCTAACACGCTGAGTAGGAGGCCGGTGGTTCATAACCGGGCGATGTCGGGGTGCCTAGTAGCCTTTCTCCGGAAAGGAGCTAGCCTTCTCGGCTCGTACCTAAGTTTCCCGAACCCTCATCGGTCTCCCGCAAGGGATTGGTGTTCATTTTCCCATTCGTGGGTGGCGACTCTTCCATACTCTAGGCTTCGGTCCTGCCGAGCAGCTTGATTCCACGATTGGTTGCTTTCGGCGTCAATCACCGCTTACGTCGCCATGAGGTGTCCACCCCCCGGTCCGTCCGGGCGAGGCCGTTCGGCACCTTGTCTAACAGTCGTCCTTCAAAATGTTAAGTGACGGTGTTATGTAAAAACAGAATCCCATTTGTCGAATCCTCAAAGTAGGGTAATCGGGTTCCACGGCCGCTCACACCTAGCTCTACCTCAAATGCATTCCTTTCATGTTTTCCCGCCCTCTGAAGGGTCAGTATGCCATTGCTCTTCCTTTCACATTAGACGAGGTGAAGTCTTCCTTTTTCTTCTATGTAGACTCTTAAGCCCCTTAAAAAGGATGGATCCCATGCATGTTTTTATCAAAAGATTTGGCATATTATGAGTGTTTCTACTACTAATTATGTGTTACATGCTCTTAATAAATGATCCTCGAAAGCGGGATAAATGATGATAGCTCCCATTTGTATAGGGTTTTTAGACCTCTTTTAGTTCATTTTTGCTTTATTTCCTTTCAGTTTTCTTATCGTTTTGTTAGATTTTAGTTAAAAATAAGTAATTTCAAGTATTTATGGCATTTTCTATGTTTTGAGGTGTTTTGAGGCTTATTTGAGCATTCCCGAACCAGACCGGAGCCTTTTGGAGCAATTTCGGACAATTCAGGGACTGTCGGAGCACTTTTGGGATTCATCAGGGACCATTAGAGCGGAATTCGGAAGCCTAGGGACCAAGACGGAAAAAAACGGCCATTTTGCCCCATCTGGATGCATGTCTCGTCGAGATACAGGCTTGTCTCACCATCGAGACACTATTCTGTCTCAACGAGACACCTACTCGTCTCGACGATACAAGGCGGGAGAGGCACAAAAACGCCTCTCCCCAACTGGAATCTCGAACTTAAGGCTTTTAAACACCTGTTTTAGCACGAGAAAGGACATATTTACCCCCGAGGACCTAGGTTATCTGCCTACGACTATAAATAGGCAGCTTAACTCAGTTCTTCGGGAGATTACACAATATTAATTTCCTGTAGCCGTTTTAAACACTTTTTAGCTTTAGATTTCAATAAAAGTCCGTAGTTCGCTTTAATTTCGTTGAAGAACAGCTCAACAGGTGGAGGATCTACCTGCTTTGTTATACTGTAATCAGAAAACGGGTTTTAGAATTTCTTTCTCTTTCCTTTTATCTCAATTTACGTATTAATCAAAGTATGCCTTCATTTATTCCCTTTTGCATTATAATTGTGATGCGTTTGTCTATGAACTAATCCCCATCCAATCTAGGATGGGGATGAAATTGGTTTAATTGCTATGAATGTTTAGGGTTTGAGAATTGGCTTTTGATTCGATTAGTTTATGCATGCTTTATGCCTAGGTAATGTTAGGAACAAGATTAATTGCTAGAATGAGCATTGATAATGATCAACTAGCATGTTTATGTATATAATGTGCCTAATGCCTGTAACCCTGACATTAGCTAGATAATAGATAGATGGATTCTTGACCATGGAATAATCTATACCGAATTTGCATTAACCTGACTTCACTAGAGACCACTAGGAATGAGGCTTTGTGGCTGGGCTACGACTTTAGCCTTAGTTGCCAAGAAACCTAATGCTTTGCATGACCTAGGGTATATGCCTAATCAAGCCGTCACCCAAATGCATGTGAATAGGAAGGGCAATACTGATCACGTTAGTCCTTCACTTAGGGCAATTACCTTCAATCTTTAGTCGAACTTGAACCTGAACCCCTGCTAGCTCATTCATAGAGATTAACCAATGGATTCCCCTTTCTAGGTTGTGCCTACCATCAACCACAATCCACCCTGCGGCTAGTTCTGTTTACTGTTTTCTTAGTTTAGTTATTTATTTTATTAGTTTAAACACCAAATTGCTTTTCAACCCTGCTAAACAGATAAATTACCATTTGAATTAACTGATTAGGATAGTAGTCCTTGTGGTTCGATCTCGTGCTTAAGCACTATATTACTTGTTACGATAGGATACACTTGTCCTATTTATTGCTATATACTTTACGAGCATCAAATGATATGTCCATTTTTTTCTCCTTATCATTCAGGATAGCTAAGAAAACCGATCACCATTATTCCTGAAGTTTTGGATCTGGTTGATCCTTCCTAGTTTAGGCTTATAAGCCTTTATAATGTTATCTATAAAGTTGTCACTGAGTGTTTGGTGCACCGACTTAAATCTCATCTTTGTTATCTTATTGGCCAATTTCATAACAGTTTTGTTCATGGTCGGTAAATTACTGAGAATATCTTATCATACATGATGTGATTTTTTTTATCTTCCTAAGAAGACGGGTCAAGCGAGTTCGATGGTTTCGAAACTTGACTTGGAAAAATCTTATAATCAGATCAGTTGGGATTTTTGTAATTGTGTCTTCCTAATCATTGGTTTTTGCTGCTTAATAACTTACGTTTCTCCCTCCATTATGTTTGTGATTTGGAATGGTGAGAAAAATCTCAAGTTCAGGCCATCTCGTGGGCTTCATCAAAGGGATCCCCTTTCTCCTTATTTTTTGTGTTGTGTATTGAGAGATTAAGCCATATTAATACTGATGCGGTGAGTAAAGGCAGTTGGAATCCTATTTTTGTTTTGAGATGTGGCCCCTCTTATCCCGCATTTTTTTCACTGATGATATTATTATAATGTCTTATGCTTCTATGGAGCAAGTAAGGGTTATTAAGTTTGTGCTGAATATGTTCTGTGATTGCTCATCACATAAGGTGATTTTACTGAACTTTCATGTGTTCTTCTCTAGTAATACCTCAAGTCGATTGAGTCATGATATTTGTAATGTTCTTGGGTTTGCTAGCACCTCTGGTTTGGTAAAATAAGTTGATGTCTTGTTATTTCATTAGACCGAATGAGAAATCTCAACATATGGTTGATTACATGCAAAGTTGTTTGAGTGGTTGGAAATCGCATTGTCTTTCGCTTACTGGTCGTATCGCTTTAATCTGTGTGAATGCTTCCTCCATGCCTACGTATTTTTCTATGAGTATTTGCCGTAGATTGGATTTTTTAAATTAGTTTTTTATGGGGAGGATCCGAACATAACCATCGCTTTTATTTGTTTCGATGGGGCCCAGTCTGTCAAACATGCACTCAATGAGGTCTTAGAATTCGTCCTTCACATGAGTTCAACCTCACTCTTATTTTGAAGGAAATTAAGGCTAAGGTATAACAGCGGAAATATAAAAATTTTAGCCTACTTCCTTTTAACCATAGGATCCGTTAATCGTTATTTCATATAAAGAGGGATAAGAAGGAATACCTTTCGATGAACAATCTACCGTTGTTAAAGAAGCGCCCACAAATCTTCTCCGAGATTCCAACCACAAAGTATAACACGGTGAGGTTAAGATGGAATCAACCCTTATGAGATGCAACCAAATTAGATTGCCTCTAATTAACCAACACAAGATCAAAGAGAAAAAGGGATGGATGAGATTAATCAATTGACGGAAGCCGTATGAATTCTTGTCCACGAACTAGGGGATGCGAATTCACTCTCTCACACTTAATGTAGGTTTCGAAAATCACAATAAGGGGAGGGGATTAGCTTGGTCGAAATTCTCATAGGGAGGGGGTATATATAGTCGCTTGTATCTAAACCCTAGTTAGATAGGAATAGGTTACTTAATAGGAATTCCATTCGGAATATGATTCCTAATTATTATCTTATAATATATCAAATACATTTAGGATAATAATAAATAACCTAATTGGATAATAATAGGAGTATATTAATCTAATTAAAACTCCTAAGTTAATTATCTCTTAATTAATTTAATTCACAAACCTAATCAAATTAGGATTAATGGAATTAAAATAATTCCTTATTTACTATATATAAATTTCGGCCCCCTCTATATAAATGGGCCTTAGTGGGCTCAATTGGGCTTCCATCTATTAATCATATCCATCTCTATTTTGGTTCCAAGTCTTATGTGTGATCCATTAGGTTCTTACTACTTCTGGCCGTATGCAACTATTAAATTAATTTCTTCAAGAATTATATTTAATCCTTGCATAACGGAATGATGTACTGAGTATGTTATAGGCAAGTCTGTAATCATTCCCCCAGAGTCCGTTAAGAAGACAGGTTGATTCTGTCGTTAACCCTTCCGTATTAGTTACAGTATAATTTGATGCTTTATCAACTATATCCTTGAACTGAATCTTATGACTATGGGTGATGTCAAGTCACATATAGCGAGACGTTCGTTTTACTTGTACAGGCCGAGTCAACTCAAATAGATAGGTTAAGTGAAATCTGTATTTATACTCTTAAGCTATCACCTTGTAAGGATTTAGAGTCGAGTCTTCCACAAGCGATCCTTGGATATATCTCCCATTAATCGGGAGTGATAAATGCTCAATCCAATGTATAACTACCCTGATATTACTTCCTGTGACACCCAACCTTTGCAGTTCACACCCCAGAGTCATCTCTGTTAAGGATCGTGGGACCACAGGATCAAAGTCTCACATTCAGTAATTCAGGATGACCAATTAACATTTCTTTGAGTCTGAGGATTACTTATACATATTAATACCAATGAGATGAACAGGTGACAAGGATGAATCTACCCATCCTGTTATCTCAAATCGGATCCCCAATCCTAATGAACGACGTTTCATCGGATCTATGTAACTGTCCAGATATCTATATATATGAAGCTTGTGAGATCAGCTTTCTGTCAGACAGAAGACATTGTTACATACAAGTCTCAACAGTGATATATCAATCCTAAACATATCACTTGACTTGGGGTGGTTTTAAGTTTATTAGTTTATTATAAAGTTTTGTCTTACTTCATGCTTGTATGAACACTTTATAATCACTTTAAACAAACTTACGGATTTCCTTTTATTAGAATTTATATAGTGCTTAAAAGGGATTGCCTTTATATAGTTATAAAACATATATCTCATTAAAACAAATGATATAAAGAACAATTCATTTACATTAAGTTTGTATCCTGCAACAATTGACTATAGGACACCAAACCCCAACATACTCCCACTTGGACTAAAGCCAATTGTTTCTAAAACTTATCCCAGTAGAAGTTAAATGACGATCATGTACTTTCTGGGTTAAAGGCTTTGTCAACGGATCTGCAACGTTGTCCTCTGTAGGTACTCTTTCTATTCTCACATCTCCTCTAGCCACAATCTCTCTTATGATGTGGTATCACTTTAGGTAGTGCTTGGATGCATTATGAGACCGTGGTTCCTTTGCTTGCGCAATGGCTCCATTGTTATCACAGTACAGAGTAATGGGATTGACAATGTCAGGCACCACTCCTAGTTCTGTAATGAACTTTCTAATCCAAACTGCTTCCTTTGCTGCTTCCGCAGCAGCGATGTACTCTGACTCGGTCGTAGAGAAAGCTACGCTTCCCTGCTTGGAACTTTTCCAACTGACCGCGCCCCCATTCAAGATAAATAGGTATCCTGATTGGGATTTAAAATCATTCTCATCTGTGAGATGACTAGCGTCTGAAAATCCTTCAATTTTCAGATCTCCTTCTCCGTACACTAGGAACATATCTTTAGTCCTTCTCAAGTACTTAAGAATGTTCTTGACGGCAATCCAATGCTCGTCTCCCGGATTCCCTTGGTAACGACTCGTTACAGATAACGCGAACGCTACGTCAGGTCTAGTGCATAGCATAGCATACATAATCGAACCGATCGCGCTGGCATACGGGACTACAGCCATGCGTCGTTTGTCATCATTAGTTTTAGGACATTGATGATTGTTTAACTTTACTCCATGTACCATGGGTAAGTTACCTCGTTTCGATTCAAGCATGCTAAACCGATTTAGCATATTTTCAATGTATGTAGCCTGTGAAAGACCAAACAATCTACGCGATCTATCCCTGTAGATCTTTATACCAAGTATATAGGCTGCTTCACCAAGGTCTTTCATTGAGAAGTTACCGGATAACCATACTTTCACCGATTGTAATAGAGCAATGTCATTTCCCATTAACAGTATATCGTCCACATATAGTATGAGAAATGCTATAGAGCTCCCACTTGCTTTCTTGTAAATGCAAGCTTCTTCGCAATTTTGTTCGAAACCAAATTGTTTTATGGTTTCGTCAAAACGCTTGTTCCAGCTTCTAGATGATTGCTTGAGTCCATAAATGGATCTCTGAAGTTTGCAAACTTTATTTGCATCCTTTGATATGAAACCTTCAGGTTGCATCATGTATACATCCTCAAGCAGATTTCCATTTAGAAAAGCTGTTTTCACATCCATTTGCCAAATCTCATAATCAAAATGAGCGGTAATTGCAAGCATGATTCTGATTGATTTGGACATAGCAACAGGAGAGAAGGTTTCGTCATAATCAACACCTTGTTTCTGACGATATCCTTTCGCTACCAACCTAGCCTTGTAGGTGCTAACCTTTCCATCCATGTCAGTCTTCTTTTTGAAGATCCACTTGCACCCAATGGGAATTATCCCTTCGGGTGGATCAACCAAAGTCCACACTTGGTTAGTATACATGGAATCCATTTCAGAATCCATGGCCTCAAGCCATGCTTTAGAATCTGGACTAGTAAGAGCCTCTTCGTAGTTTTCGGGTTCGTCGTCTAATACGGGAACCTCGTTATCATCTCCCACTAGAAAACCATATCTAACTGGGAGTTCACGAACTCTTCGTGATCTACGAATAGGTGCCACTGGAGTCTCATCTAATGGGACTACTTCGGGTACCTCAACCGCTTCTGTTGTTTCAGTCGGTGTTTCTTCCTCTTGAACTTCGTCGAGTTCAATCATGCTTCCCTTTTGTGTTTCTTCGAGAAACTCTTTCTCTAAGAAGGTTGCGTGCTTGGATACTATTACTTTCTGATCATCTGGATGATAGAAGTAATACCCTATGGTTTCCCTGTGATATCCAATGAAGAAACATTTATCAGATTTAGAATCTAGTTTGTCGGACGCAATGCGTTTGACATACGCTGAACAACCCCATACTCGCATAAACGAGAACACGGGTTTCCTACCAACGAACAATTCATATGGTGTGGAACTAGCGGATTTAGTTGGTACTCGGTTTAGGGTGAAGAGGGCAGTTTCTAAGGCATAGCCCCAGAACGTCTTTGGAAGTAAGGCCATGCTCATCATGGATCGTACCATATCTAATAGGGTACGGTTTCTCCTCTCGGATACACCATTGTGTTGTGGTGTATAGGGAGGTGTCCATTGTGAGCATATCCCACATTCAATTAGATAATTCAGAAAATCATCAGAAAGATATTCGCCACCTCGATCAGATCGAAGCGTCTTTATTTTCTTTCCTAATTGATTTTCCACTTCATTCTTGAAGCATTTGAACTTGTCAAAGGCTTCTGATTTGTGCCTCATCAAGTAGATATAGCCATATCGAGTATGGTCATCTATGAAGCTAATGAAGTATCTGAATCCTCCTCTTGCTTGGACTGACATAGGACCACATACATCTGAATGAATGAGTCCTAGAGTGTCTGATACACGCTCACCTTTATTGCTAAAGGGTGTCTTTGTCATTTTACCTTTTAAACATGATTCGCATGTTTCCAATGATTCGGAATCGATTGGATCTATAAGCCCATCTGAATGTAGCTTTAGCATGCGTCTCTTGTTTATATGGCCTAAACGACAATGCCACAAGTAAGTTGAATTATCTATCTTATGTCTTTTGGTATCAATTGCAAAAACAGGAGTTTTATCATCTAACACATAAATCCCATTTGTGATATTCCTGAGAAATAAAAGATCGAATCTTTATAAAAATTGCAACTATTGTTCTTTATTGAAATATGAAAACCGTCGTCAACAAGACGGCTAATAGAAATAATGTTATGAGACATCTCAGGAACGTATAAACAATTCCTTAATTCTATTACAAGCCCAGAGGGCAAAGGTAAAGCATAATCTCCAATTGCGAGAGCGGCAACTCTTGCTCCATTTCCAACTCGCAAGTTTATGCTTCCTTTCTTTAGTTCCTTAGTCTGATTTAGTTCCTGCATATTTGTACAAATATGAGATCCACATCCGGTATCAAGTACCCAAGATTCAGACAGTGAAACTGTATTTATTTCAATATAAAACATACCAGATGTAGAAGCACCGCCTTTTCCCTTCTTGAGGGTGGCTAGATACTCCTTGCAGTTTCTCTTCCAATGCCCGTCTTTACCACAGAAGTGGCATTCTCCTTTGGGCTTCTTCACTTCCTTTCCCTTGGACACAGCTTTCTTACCTTTCTTGGGATGTTTAGGATTGGGAAAATTCCCTTTCCTTTTCTTCGATCCCTCAATTACAAGAGCCGGTATGGTCTTGTCTTTCTTCATATTGGGCTCAACTGACTTGAGCATGTTTGCAAGCTCTTCAAGTGAGGTTTGCAAGTCATTCATCTGATAGTTCATAATGAACTGTGAATAACTTTCTGGGAGGGATTGAAGAATTAAGTCAACACTTAATTCGTTATCCATCGCAAATCCAATACTAGAAAGTTTGGTAATGTAGCCAATCATCTTGACACAATGTGTCATGACTGATGTGCCCTCTTGCATCCTGCAACGATATAACAGCTTGGATATCTCGTAGCGTTCGCACCTGGTTTGTTTCCCAAACAATTCCTTTAGGTGCATGATGATGGAATAGGCATTCATTTCCTCATGTTGCCTTTGTAATTCCGATGTCATCGATGCAAGTATGATGCATCCGGCATGATCATCATCAGCCTTGTGCTTCTGATAAGCATCAATTTCCTCGATAGGAGCATCATCTTCAGGGACAGGGGGTATCGATGTATCAAGTACATACCCAATTTTCTCGAACTTCAAAATAATTTTGAGGTTGCGAAACCAGTCGGTGAAGTTTGAACCATTCAGTTTGTTATCGGTAAGAATGTTTTGCAGATTGGTTTTAGTCATGATTTTAAGAGTGTGTTTAAACAAAACCTGAGAGTGAGAAAGAGTAGACGTATGTCATTCATTTGCTTTAAAGTATAACAATCTAAAATTATAGGCCTTTTAATTTATTTCAGATTGCTCCCACTATTTTGCCAAATTAATAGCCCTCCATATTAATTCGAAGAATTTCACAAATCCTTTAGTGAGCTAGGATCCTAACTCCTGAGATTTCGCCTTGAGTTTGCTCAACAAGCTAGTCTCATTTGTTAGGTAGATTCATGTAATCAATCACATCTCGAATGTGACTCCTAGGTTATTGGGTTACTAACCACATTAGTAACTAACATGTTATTCAAATTAATCCCAACCATATTGCCCATTAGTTTATGACAACATGAGTTTGCTCATCCAATTATCATAATCTAATTTAAGTATTACCCCATATTCATGAAAGAATAACTTTCGATAATTCAGGTGTTACCATAAGACCCCGAGCTCGAGTTTGCTCAACAACCCAAAGGCCCCCAGTACTGCCGACTGAATTATAATATTAGGGAGGGGCAACCGATTTTAATAACTTGCTTATTGTTGGGGTTTAGTGTCCTATAGTCAATTGTTGCGGGATACAAACTTATTGTAAATGAATTCTTCTTTATATCGTTTGTTTTAATGAGATATATGTTTTATAACTATATAAAGGCAATCCCTTTTAAGCACTGAATAAAGTCTAATAAAAGGAAATCCGTAAGTTTGTTTAAAGTGATTATAAAGTGTTCATACAAGCATGAAGTGAGACAAAACTTTATAATAAACTAATAAACTTAAAACCACCCCAAGTCAAGTGATATGTTTAGGATTGATATATCACGGTTGAGACTTGTATGTAACAATGTCTTCTGTCCGACAGAAAGCTGATCTCACAAGCTTCATATATATAGATATCTGGACAGTTACATAGATCCGGTGAAACGTTGTTCATTAGGATTGGGGATCCGATTTGAGATAACAGGATGGGTAGATTCATCCTTGTCAACTGTTCATCTCATTGGTATTACTAGGTATAACTAATCCTCAGACTCAAAAGAATGTTAATTGGTCATCCTGAATTACTGAATGTGAGACTTTGATCCTGCAGTCCCACGATCCTTAACAGAGATGACTCTGGGGTGTGAACTGCAAAGGTTGGGTGTCACAGGAAGTAATGTCAGGGTAGTTATACATTGGATTGAGCATTTATCACTCCCGATTAATGGGAGATACATCCAAGGATCGCTTGTGGAAGACTCAACTCTAAACCCTTGCAAGGTGATAGCTTAAGAGTAGAAATACAGATTTCACTTAACCTATCTTTTTTAGTTGACTCGGCCAAGAACAAGTAAAACGAACGTCTCGCTATATGTGAATTGACATTACCCATAGTCATAAGATTCAGTTCAAGGATGTAGTTGATAAAGGATCGTATTATACCGTAACTAATACGGAAGGGTTAACGACAGAATCAACCTGTCTTCTTAACGGACTCTGGGGGAATGATTACAGACTTGCCTATAACATACTCAGTACATCATTCCGTTATGCAAGGATTAAATATAATTCTTGAAGAAATTAATTTAATAGTTGCATACGGCCAGAAGTAGTAAGAACCTAATGGATCACACATAAGACTTGGAACCAAAATAGAGATGGATATGATTAATAGATGGAAGCCCAATTGAGCCCACTAAGGCCCATTTATATAGAGGGGGCCGAAATTTATATATAGTAAATAAGGAATTATTTTAATTCCATTAATCCTAATTTGATTAGGTTTGTGAATTAAATTAATTAAGAGATAATTAAATTAGGAGTTTTAATTGGATTAATATACTCCTATTATTATCCAATTAGGTTATTTATTATTATCCTAAATATATTAGATATATAGTGAGATAATAATTAGGAATCCTTTTCCGAATTGGATTCCTATTAAGTAACCTATTCCTATCTAACTAGGGTTTAGATTCAAGCAACTATATATACCCCCTCCCATATGAATTTCGACCAAGCCTCTAACCTCCCTTATAGTGATTTTCGAAATTACTAATTAGAGAGAGAAAAAGAATTCCCATCCCCTAGTTCGTGGATAAGAATTCATACGGCATTCCATCGATTGATTAATCTTATTCATCCCTCTTTCTCTTTGATCTTGTGTTGGTTAATTAGAGGCAATCTATTTTGGTTGCATCTCATAAGGGTTGATTTCATCTTAACCTCTCCGTGTTAAACTTTGTGGTTGGAATCTCGGAGAAGAATTGTGGGCGCTTCTTTAACAACGGTAGATTATTCATCGAAAGGTATTCCTTCTTATCCCTCTTTATATGAAATAACGATTAACGGATCCTATGGTTAAAAGGAAATAGGCTAAAAATTTTATATTTCCGCTGCTATACCTTAGCCCTAATTTCCTTCAGTGGTATCAGAGCCATCGTTAAATCCGTTATTTCATATATGAAAATATAGAAGTTTTCAATAGGATTGAATAAATATTTATGGTTAGGATTAATTGACAAATAGTTTTGATTAATTAATTCTAAAGATAAATAAAGTTTTGATTAATTGTTAATTAAAACTGATTATGCTTATGTTCCTAATTATTTCGGTTGATAATCGTTATAACAAAATCTATTAGTCTTATAGTTAGGTTGATAAAATTAGTTTTATTAATTCTAAATGATAAAACGGAAATCTATTGTAGTTTTTCCTATTTCTGAAAATCGTTTTAAAATTGTTTTAGAACTGATATATATACATATATATATATATATTTTAAAAAATATATATATATATATATATAACGAAAGCAGCCCGAGTCGCGCCTCACGGCGCGGCTGCTGCCTCGCGGCAGCAGCCGCGTGCGGCGCAGGGGCGCCGCTGCCACAAGGCAGCGGCGTCCCGCGTGCCCTAAGGGCTGCTGCCAATCGGCAGCAGCCCGCTCTCGGGCCCGGCCCGATACCCACTTGATTTTAAATGGTTTAAAATCGTTTTGTATTAAATGTATATATATGTTTCAGAAATTAATAGTTTTCTGTTTTGATTATCGAATGAAAAATTCGTTTAAATGTTTGTTTTTACCAATATGTAAATCAAAGTGTTAAATGAATTGAAATCAAAATAATTGGGACGTGCATAATCAACGTTTTATATGGTTATATTAATCTAAGGATTAATATAAAGATACAAAACGATTAGAAGTAAAATTGGATGAAAGTTAATTTGACGAGTTAATGTGATTAACCTAAATATTACATAAGCCGGTTATGTAATCAACCAATTAAATTTATTTAATTGAGTCTATGCATGTTTGGAGTTATGGACATATTTGGACCCTCTTTTAGTCTTTTGGTATTTTTGAAATAGGGCCTGCGCGTCCTGTCTTTCTACTATCTATTGTAATTTCTCCTCTCATCTGATTCCCTTCAATTCAATTGAAGTTTTCTTATAGTAGTATAGAAATTAATATGTAATTTCAAGGCGCCATGGAGAAGATGGAGAACCTAAAGAGAAATATGTAATAGTTAGTATTTCCTTAGGTTTGGCCTTTTATTCCGTCTCTGGCTCGACGGAATAATTTAGATGATATGTCCATAACGCCAATGTATGTGAATGTATGTATGTCTGATGTATGCTAAAGCAAATCAAGACTAAGTTAGATTATGAGACTTAAATAAAATCCCTCGTTAAAAAGTTAAGTAAATAAGCAAGTTATTAAAATCGGTTGCCCCTCCCTAATATTATAATTCAGCCGGCAGTACTGGGGGCCTTTGGGTTGTTGAGCAAACTCAAGCTCGGGGTCTTATGGTAACACCTGAATTATCGAAAGTCATTCTTTCATGAATATGGGGTAATACTTAAATTAGATTATGATAATTGGATGAGCAAACTCATGTTGTCATAAACTAATGGGCAATATGGTTGGGATTAATATGAGTAACATATTAGTTACTAATGTGGTTAGTAACCCAATAACCTAGGAGTCACATTCAAGATGTGATTGATTACATGAATCTACCTAACAAATGGGAATAGCTTGTTGAGCAAACTCAAGGAGAAATCTCAGGAGTTAGGATCCTAGCTCACTAAAGGATTTGTGAAATTCTTCGAATTAATATGGAGGGCTATTAATTTGACAAAATAGTGGGAGCAATCTGAAATAAATTAAAAGGCCTATAATTTTAGATTGTTATACTTTAAAGCAAATGAATGACATACGTTTACTCTTTCTCACTCTCAGGTTTTGTTTAAACACACACTCTTAAAATCATGACTAACACCGATCTGCGTTACATCCTTACCGATAACAAATTGAATGGTTCAAACTTCACCGACTGGTTTCGTAACCTCAAAATTATTTTGAAGTTTGAAAGGAAAGGGTATGTACTTGATACATCGATACCCCCTTACCCAATGGATGATGCTCCCTACCAAGAGGTTTATGCTTACTTGAAGCATAAAGTTGATGATGATCAAGTAGGGGACATCATACTTGCATCATTGACACCGGAAGTTAAAAGGCAACTGCATTCAGATATGGATGCCTCTTCCATGGTCAAGCACCTTAAAGAGCTATTTGTGATAGAAACTCGGTGCGAGCGCTTCGAAATAACCAAAGAGTTATATAAAAGCAAGATGCAGGAGGGCACATCTGTGATGGTACATTGTGCCAAGATGATCAGCCTCATAACCAAGTTTTCTAGTATTGGAGATGTGATGGACCATGAACTAAGTGAAAACTTACTTCTACAGTCCCTCCCTGAGAGCTACTCACATTTCGTCATGAACTATCAGATGAGTGGCTTGCAAACCTCTCTTGTAGAGCTTGCACATATGCTCGAGTCAGTCGAGCCCATTATAAAAGAAAACGAGGAAATGTTGGCCCTTGCTATTGAAGGATCGAGAAAAAGGAAAGGGGTCGCTCCCGATCCAAACCATCTTGATAAATGCATGGGGGCTGTGCTCACCGAAACAAAGGGAAAGGAACCAAAGAAGCCCAAAGGAAAGTGTCACTATTGTGGTAAAGACGGGCATTGGAAGAGAAACTGCAAGGAGTATCTAGCCACCCTCAAGAAGGGAAAAGGCGGTGCTTCTACGTCTGGTATGTTCTATATTGAAATAAATACGGTTTCATTGTCTGAATCTTGGGTACTTGATACCGGATGTGGATCTCATATTTGTACAAATATGCAGGAGCTAAAACAGACTAAGGAACTAAAGAAAGGAAGCATAAACTTGCAAGTGGGAAATGGAGCAAGAGTTGCCGCCCTCGCAATTGGAGATTATGTTTTACTTTTGCCCTCTGGGCTTGTAATAGAATTAAGGAATTGTTTATACGTTCCTGAGATGTCTCGTAACATTATTTCTATTAGCCGTCTCGTTGACGACGGTTTTCATATTTCAATAAAGAACAATAGTTGCAATTTTTATAAAGATTCGATCTTTTATTTTTCAGGAATATCACAAAATGGGATTTATGTGTTAGATGATAAAACTCCTGTTTTTGCAATTGATACCAAAAGACATAAGCTAGATAATTCAACTTACTTGTGGCATTGTCGTTTAGGCCATATAAACAAGAGACGCATGCTAAAGCTACATTCAGATGGGCTTATAGATCCAATCGATTCTGAATCATTGGAAACATGCGAATCATGTTTAAAAGGTAAAATGACAAAGACACCCTTTAGCAATAAAGGTGAGCATGTATCAGACACTCTAGGACTCATTCATTCAGATGTATGTGGTCCTATGTCAGTCCAAGCAAGAGGAGGATTCAGATACTTCATTAGCTTCATAGATGATCATACTCGCTATGGTTATATCTACTTGATGAGGCACAAATCAGAAGCCTTTGACAAGTTCAAATGCTTCAAGAATGAAGTGGAAAATCAATTAGGAAAGAAAATCAAAACACTTCGATCTGATCGAGGTGGCGAATATCTTTCTAATGATTTTCTGAATTATCTAACTGAATGTGGGATATGCTCACAATGGACACCTCCCTATACACCACAACACAATGGTGTATCCGAGAGGAGAAACCGTACCCTATTAGATATGGTACGATCTATGATGAGCATGGCCTTACTTCCAAAGACGTTCTGGGGCTATGCCTTAGAAACTGCCCTCTTCACCCTGAACCGAGTACCAACTAAATCCGCTGTTTCCACACCATATGAATTGTTCGTTGGTAAGAAACCCGTGTTCTCGTTCATGAGAGTATGGGGTTGTTCAGCATATGTCAAACGCGTTGCGTCCGACAAATTAGATTCTAAATCTAATAAATGTTTCTTCATTGGATATCCCAGGGAAACCATAGGGTATTACTTCTATCATCCAGATGATCAGAATGTAATAGTATCCAAACACGCAACCTTCTTAGAGAAAGAGTTTCTCGAAGAAACACAAAAGGGAAGCGTGATTGAACTCGACGAAGTTCAAGAGGAAGAAACAACGACTGAAACAACAGAAGCGGTTGAGGTACCCGAAGAAGTCCCATTAGATGAGACTCCAGTGGCACCTATTCGTAGATCACGAAGAGTTCGTGAACTCCCAGTTAGATATGGTTTTCTAGTGGGAGATGATGACGAGGTTCCCGTGTTAGACGACGAACCCGAAAACTACGAAGAGGCTCTTACTAGTCCAGATTCTAAAGCATGGCTTGAGGCCATGGATTCTGAAATGGATTCCATGTATACTAACCAAGTTTGGACTTTGGTTGATCCACCCGAAGGGATAAAACCCATTGGGTGCAGGTGGATCTTCAAAAGAAGACTGACATGGATGGAAAGGTTAGCACCTACAAGGCTAGGTTGGTAGCGAAGGGATATCGTCAGAAACAAGGTGTTGATTATGAAGAAACCTTCTCTCCTGTTGCTATGTCCAAATCAATCAGAATCATGCTTGCAATTGCCGCTCATTTTGATTATGAGATTTGGCAAATGGATGTGAAAACAGCTTTCCTAAATGGAAATCTGCTTGAGGATGTATACATGATGCAGCCTGAAGGTTTCATATCAAAGGATGCAAATAAAGTTTGCAAACTTCAGAGATCCATTTATGGACTCAAGCAAGCATCTAGAAGCTGGAACAAGCGTTTTGACGAAACCATAAAACAATTTGGTTTCGAACAAAATTGCGAAGAAGCTTGCATTTACAAGAAAGCAAGTGGGAGCTCTATAGCATTTCTCATACTATATGTGGACGATATACTGTTAATGGGAAATGACATTGCTCTATTACAATCGGTGAAAGTTTGGTTATCTGGTAACTTCTCAATGAAAGACCTTGGTGAAGCAGCCTATATACTTGGTATAAAGATCTACAGAGATAGATCGCGTAGACTGCTTGGTCTTTCACAGGCTACATACATTGAAAAGGTGCTAAATCGGTTTAGCATGCTTGAATCGAAACGAGGTAACTTACCCATGGTACATGGAGTAAAGTTAAACAATCATTAATGTCCTAAAACTGATGATGACAAACGACGCATGGCTGTAGTCCCGTACGCCAGCGCGATCGGTTCGATTATGTATGCTATGCTATGCACTAGACTTGACGTAGCATTCGCGTTATCTGTAACGAGTCGTTACCAAGGGAATCCGGGAGACGAGCATTGGATTGCCGTCAAGAACATTCTTAAGTACTTGAGAAGGACTAAAGATATGTTCCTAGTGTACGGAGAAGGAGATCTGAAAATATAAGGATTTTCAGACGCTAGTCATCTCACAGATGAGAATCATTTTAAATCCCAATCAGGATACCTGTTTATCCTAAATGGGGGCGCGGTCAGTTGGAAAAGTTCCAAGCAGGGAAGCGTAGCTTTCTCTACGACCGAGTCAGAGTACATAGCTGCTGCGGAAGCGGCAAAGGAAGCAGTTTGGATTAGAAAGTTCATTACAGAACTAGGTGTGGTGCCTGACATTGTCAATCTCATTACTCTGTACTGTGATAACAATGGAGCCATTGCGCAAGCAAAGGAACCACGGTCTCATAATGCATCCAAGCACTACCTAAAGCGATACCACATCATAAGAGAGATTGTGGCTAGAGGAGATGTGAGAATAGAAAGAGTACCTACAGAGGACAATGTTGCAGATCCGTTGACAAAGCCTTTAACCCAGAAAGTACATGATCGTCATTTAACTTCTACTGGGATAAGTTTTAGAAACAATTGGCTTTAGTCCAAGTGGGAGTATGTTGGGGTTTAGTGTCCTATAGTCAATTGTTGCGGGATACAAACTTATTGTAAATGAATTGTTCTTTATATCGTTTGTTTTAATGAGATATATGTTTTATAACTATATAAAGGCAATCCCTTTTAAGCACTGAATAAAGTCTAATAAAAGGAAATCCGTAAGTTTGTTTAAAGTAATTATAAAGTGTTCATACAAGCATGAAGTGAGACAAAACTTTATAATAAACTAATAAACTTAAAACCACCCCAAGTCAAGTGATATGTTTAGGATTGATATATCACGGTTGAGACTTGTATGTAACAATGTCTTCTGTCCGACAAAAAGCTGATCTCACAAGCTTCATATATATAGATATCTGGACAGTTACATAGATCCGGTGAAACGTTGTTCATTAGGATTGGGGATCCGATTTGAGATAACATGATGGGTAGATTCATCCTTCTCAACTGTTCATCTCATTGGTATTACTAGGTATAAGTAATCCTCAGACTCAAAAGAATGTTAATTGGTCATCCTGAATTACTGAATGTGAGACTTTGATCCTGCGGTCCCACGGTCCTTAACAGAGATGACTCTGGGGTGTGAACTGCAAAGGTTGGGTGTCACAGAAAGTAATGTCAGGGTAGTTATACATTGGATTGAGCATTTATCACTCCCGATTAATGGGAGATACATCCAGGGATCGCTTGTGGAAGACTTGACTCTAAACCCTTGCAAGGTGATAGCTTAAGAGTAGAAATACAGATTTCACTTAACCTATCTTTTTGAGTTGACTCGGCCAAGAACAAGTAAAACGAACGTCTCGCTATATGTGACTTGACATTACCCATAGTCATAAGATTCAGTTCAAGGATGTAGTTGATAAAGGATCGTATTATACCGTAACTAATACGGAAGGGTTAACGACAGAATCAACCTGTCTTCTTAACGGACTCTGGGGGAATGATTACAGACTTGCCAATAACATACTCAGTACATCATTCCGTTATGCAAGGATTAAATATAATTCTTGAAGAAATTAATTTAATAGTTGCATACGGCCAGAAGTAGTAAGAACCTAATGGATCACACATAAGACATGGAACCAAAAGAGAGATGGATATGATTAATAGATGGAAGCCCAATTGAGCCCAGTAAGGCCCAAAAATATGGAGGGGGGCGAAATTTGTATATAGAGATAAGGAATTGATTTTATTCCATTAATCCTAATTTGATTAGGATTATGAATTAAATTAATTAAGAGATAATTAAATTAGGAGTTTTAATTGGATTAATATACTCCTATTATTATCCAATTAGGTTATTTATTATTATCCTAAATATATTAGATATATAGTGAGATAATAATTAGGAATCCTTTTCCGAATTGGATTCCTATTAAGTAACCTATTCCTATCTAACTAAGGTTTAGATTCAAGCAACTATATATACCCCCGCCCATGTGAATTTCGACCAAGCCTCTAACCTCCCCTATAGTGATTTTCGAAATTACTAATTAGAGAGAGAAAAAGAATTCCCATCCCCTAGTTCGTGGACAAGAATTCATACGGCATTCCATCGATTGATTAATTTTATTCATCCCTCTTTCTCTTTGATCTTGTGTTGGTTAATTAGAGGCAATCTATTTTGGTTGCATCTCATAAGGGTTGATTTCATCTTAACCTCTCCGTGTTAAACTTTGTGGTTGGAATCTCGGAGAAGAATTGTGGGCGCTTCTTTAACAACGGTAGATTGTTCATCGAAAGGTATTCCTTCTTATCCCTCTTTATATGAAATAACGATTAACGGATCCTATGGTTAAAAGGAAATAGGCTAAAAATTTTATATTTCCGCTGCTATACCTTAGCCCTAATTTCCTTCACTTATTTACTTAACTTTTTAACGAGGGATTTTATTTAAGTCTTATAATCTAACTTAGTCTTGATTTGCTTTAGCATACATCAGACATACATACATTCACATACATTGGCGTTATGGACATATCATCTAAATTATTCCGTCGAGCCAGAGACGGAATAAAAGGCCAAACCTAAGGAAATACTAACGATTACATATTTCTCTTTAGGTCCTCCGTCTTCTCCATGGCGCCTTGAAATTACATATTAATTTCTATACTACTATAAGAAAACTTCAATTGATTTGAAGGGAATCAGATGAGAGGAGAAATTACAATAGATAGTAGAAAGGCAGGACGCGCAGGCCCTATTTCAAAAATACCAAAAGACTAAAAGAGGGTCCAAATATGTCCATAACTCCAAACATACATAGACTCAATTAAATAAATTTAATTGGTTGATTACATAACATACTTATGTAATATTTAGGTTAATCACATTAACTCGTCAAATTAACTTTCATCCAATTTTACTTCTAATCGTTTTGTATCTTTATATTAATCCTTAGATTAATATAACCATATAAAACGTCGATTATGCATGTCCCAATTATTTTGATTTCAATTCATTTAACACTTTGATTTACAACTTGGTAAAAACAAACTTTTAAACGAATTTTTCATTCGATAATCAAAACAGAAAACTATTAATTTCCGAAACATATATATATATATATATATATAAATTATATTCAAGCCAATTTTAACAATTAAAATCAAGTGGGATTCGGGCCGGGGCCCGAAACTGGGCTGCTGCCGTTTGGCAGCAGCCCCGTGGCTGCGCACGCGGCTGCTGCCGCGAGGCAGCAGCGGCTGGTCGCGCCGTGAGGCGCGACCCGAGCCGCTGTCGTATTTATTTTTTTTATTTTTTTATAATATATATATATATATATATATATATATATATATATAAGATTTTAAAACGGTTTTAAAAACGATTTTCAGAAATAGGAAAAACTACAATAGATTTCCGTTTTATTATTTAGAATTAATAAAACTAATTTTATTAACCTAACTATAAAACTAATAGATTTTGTTACAATGATTATCAATCGAAATAATTAGGAACATACGCATAATCAATTTTAATTAACAATTAACTAAAATTTATTTATCTTTAAAATTAATTAATCAAACAATTTGTTAATTAATCCTAACCATAAATATTTATTCAATCCTATTGAAAACTTCTAAATTTTCATATATGAAATAACGGATTTAACGATGGCTCTGATACCACTGAAGGAAATTAAATCTAAGGTATAGCAGCGGAAATATAAAATTTTTAGCCTACTTCCTTTTAACCATAGGATCCGTTAATCGTTATTTCATATAAAGAGGGATAAGAAGGAATACCTTTCGATGAACAATCTACCGTTGTTAAAGAAGCGCCCACAAATCTTCTCCGAGATTCCAACCACAAAGTATAACACGGTGAGGTTAAGATGGAATCAAACCTTATCAGATGCAACCAAATTAGATTGTCTCTAATTAACCAACACAAGATCAAAGAGAAAAAGGGATGGATGAGATTAATCAATTGACGGAAGCCATATGAATTCTTGTCCACGAACTAGGGGATGCGAATTCACTCTCTCACACTTAATGTAGGTTTCGAAAATCACAATAAGGGGAGGGGATTAGCTTGGTCGAAATTCTCATAGGGAGGGGGTATATATAGTCGCTTGTATCTAAACCCTAGTTAGATAGGAATAGGTTACTTAATAGGAATTCCATTCGGAATAGGATTCCTAATTATTATCTTATAATATATCAAATACATTTAGGATAATAATAAATAACCTAATTGGATAGTAATAGGAGTATATTAATCTAATTAAAACTCCTAAGTTAATTATCTCTTAATTAATTTAATTCACAAACCTAATCAAATTAGGATTAATGGAATTAAAATAATTCCTTATTTACTATATATAAATTTCGGCCCCCTCTATATAAATGGGCCTTACTTGACTCAATTGGGCTTCCATCTATTAATCATATCCATCTCTCTTTTGGTTCCAAGTCTTATGTGTGATCCATTAGGTTCTTACTGTTGGTCCCTGGTAATTAGTTCCAAGGGGGGGTTAGGAACTAATATAACTTTTTCTCGTTTAATTGAGCTGACTGGAAGTTATTTTGAAGGTTTATCAACTTCAGTTTTTAGTCAGCTTGGTGAGATATATCACATGACAGCTTTAGTCAGATGTTGACCAAAGTTGTTTCCTTGAGAGTTAGGAATTGACACTCTTGGAGGTCAGCTTCTAACTCAGCACCACTTACTTACTCAGGATCAGCTTAGGCAATTTATATGCTGAGTAAATAAAGTAAATAACAAATGCAGTTATAAGAGAGAGTTTAGAGATTACTCAGTATCACTTATCCTGGTTCGGCCTCTTTACCTACGTCCAGTCCCCAGAGTCCTCCGGGCTTTTTGAATCCAATACTGAGCTCTTTAATGGTAGAGCACAAACCAATTACAAGGCAGTTGAATATGCAAGAGTACCTTCCTCTATTCGTCTACTCAACTCCTACTAAGTGCTACAATCCAGCACCTAGATTTCTCTACTACTGAAATGCTTACAACCAAGCACTCAGCTTTACACTCTCAATATTCTTATTGATCATAGACTTGTTCCTTTTTGAACTAAAGAACACTTTAGATGATTACAACTCAATCTAGCTTTTACACATAGAATAGAAACGTCGGTGTAAGATTCTTTTTGTATTTGAGTGCTTTTGAAACTTTCTCTCTTGTATTTTTCTTTTTATGCTTCAGTGTCTTTTAAGTTCTTCGATTGTCCTTTTATAGAAGAAAATCTGTGGACTTGATTGTTTTGAAATGTCTTGACCGTTGCTACCAAAACGGCTCTTTTGGGGAACAATCTCTGGAAAGATTCAGACTGCACCTCCATTCCCTTTCTCTGTTTTCTTCAGGCGTCAGGTTTGTCTTCTAGCGTTTGTTTTGTTTGTTTGTGTCAGTTGTCTTTTTCCAATAATCCAGCGTCCCATGACTCTTGGAATTAGTCTTCTAGGTGTCTTCGAGGTTCCAATTATTGGTGCAGAAGATTGGCAGACTTTGTCTTTTAGTAAACGGATCCTTCATGCTGTCCTGACAATTACCCAGCTTCGTTTGTTCTTTTCGAATCTTCACGATTCATGCTGAGTTCTTTTAAGGTCAGCTCCGTTTTGTTTAACCGCTCCTGAAGAAGTCTTCAACTTTAGTCAGCTTCGTTTTGCTTCTGAACTTTAACTCAACTCAGCTTCTATTCTGTCATGCTGAGTTCTGTTTTACTTAGCTTCGCTTGTGCTGACTTTTGTCCTGTCTTTTACTTTATATATTTTTGCACTCAATATTTAACAAACATGTTAGTACAATTAAATCAAAGCATCTAAATTTAATTGCCTCTTAATTATGGATGATTTTGTCAAATCAAAATCTTGTGGAAAGGTGTTTCAACAAACTCCCCCATTTTGATGTTAGCAAAATACATAATTACGGAACTCAGTTATAAGTTGCCCCATGATTGATCATTTTATGATGTGACTCCCCCATAAGGGCTGCATTCACTTTGTCTTAATTTTATCCTAAACTTTCCAAGATTTAATTTAATTAGTCTTGATATATTCGTGTGTACTGACTCAGTTTTGGAAGGATATTGTTTCTTAGTTCAGTTTTAGTGTTAATGTGTTTAACCGTTCTGATTTGTTTGTTCAAATTTTGATGAGTCAGATCAGAAAGAAAACTGATACTTGTGATATTGAAATTAAACAACAATAACAACAACACACATTAACCTAAACAGTAGAGAACACAAAATAACAGGATATGGTGACAAATCTCTAGACAGAAACTGGCTAGATTTACTTCTTCTTGCTTTGAGCTGAGGGATCAACATAAGCAATGCCTTTTCCTTTGCTTTTAGACGCAGACGCAGTTCCTAAAGGCTGAGGCTGAGTTCCTCTTTTACTTGTCTCCCCCGTTTTGCCATCATCGGGTTGGTAAAGGAAGGTCTTATTTCTGGCGGCAGAGGAGAGATAGTTAGAGTAGTGATGAAGCCTTTTTGTGCTTTCACCTAAACTGTCAATGATGGGAACGCTATCATCCTGGACATGCCTAGGAACTCGAAGGGAGCTGCTGATCATACTGAGGAGACATTCATGGGCTTTACTCAGGCAGGAAATTGAACTGGTGACCTGACCATAAGATTGATGGAATAGTTTGAGCAGAGCAGAGTCATAAAACATGCGCTGGGCATTGTTGATCCGCATGGCCTTCATGATAGCTTGGGAAAAGTTCATGAGTTCTGTGTTGGATACGGGATCAACATCCATCTGGGTTCTATCAATGTTCAGGAGTCTGACTGCCTCACTTAATTGGTCAATGGTGCACTGAGAGGAAGAGGATACTAAGTCACGTGTACTCGTCAGCTCAACTTGAAGCTTAGTGAAGCATTGTTGGAGTTCGGTAGAGGTGACAAACTCAGTATTGCTGGGTGGACTGGATTTAGTTAGCTCAGCATATAGCTTGGTGAAGCAATCTTGCAACTCAGCAGATGTTGCAGACTCAGTATGGGCAGTTGCTCTAGAGGGGGTCAGTTCCGCTGCTAGCTTAACAAAACAGTTTTGAAGCTCAGTAGAAGTGACGTACCCTGGATTGGCTTCAGACAGTTGTTGAATTTTCCCTTCAAGAGAGTTCATATGAGTGGCCATTGTAAGCACTAATTCAGTCAGTTTGGCCATTTGCTCTTGGGTTGGTTGCTTAGTTTGGACTGCAGTGATAATACTGACCAGATCTTTTAGGCTACGTAGTTCATGCAGAAGCTGAGTGATACCTGTCAGGTGAGAGGACTCAGCTTGAGTGGATTGGCAACCTTCAGCTTGAGTAGGATGAAAATCTTGAAGTAAGGACTGAGCAGAAGCAATGACCCGTCGGCCAGACTCAGTTGCATTCAAGTATGCAAACTTAGCAGCATTGGACTCAGAGGCTGGTGCAGGATTTTCTGATGGAGGTGGTGGTTCCTTGCCAGATTGAGTACCTGGACTTTGATGGATTTGTTGAGCTGAGTTATCAACATTTTATGTTGGAGATGGAATTGAGGTATGAGTTGGCTTAATTTGAGCAGTTTGACTTGGATCTACAGGGTTTTTGGTATGTTCCTCATCCTGAGTAACAGAGGCTTGCTTTTCCGCTAGATCTTCTGGTGGAGATTCAGTTGCATTTGAAAAATACTGGAACCGAATTGTAGAGAGGTCAGTTTCAGGCTCGTCAATGGGAAAGTCGTTCATGAGATCAAGTTGCTTCTGTGCTTTCTTCTTTAATCTTCGCCGGGTCTCAGTTTTTGGCGGTGAATGGTCAGTTCGAAGACCTTCACTAGACTCAGTAGCAACTGTCCCCTCTTCTATAGGTTGCTCAACATTACCTTCTTTCCTTTTCTGCTCAGCATCATCATTGGGGTGTTCTTCTTCTTCAGTATTAACTTGTTGGTGCTCAACATGTTGCTCATCTTCCTTTTTTTGGTCAATTTCATGACCTTCAGGTTGAGTGGAGGCTAGTGGGACAGCTTCTACTATCTTTAAAGAGTTACCCTTTTTCTTCTTCTTTAAAGGGGTTTCAGGAGTTTCTTCGTGCTCATCCTCAGGCTCTTCTTGCCTCTTTCTTTTCTCAACATGCTCCTTACCCTTGTCAGATTTAGCTTTCTGTCTTGATGAAAGCCTTACTTTCTTTGGAACAGAATGAATGTCCTTGGAGCAAGTTTCTACAACCTTCCTCTTCTTCCCTTTTTCAGGCTGAACTGTCTCAGGTGACTCAGTATGATCCTCAACATCTTTTGCAGACTCAGCTTCAGGTTCTATTTCTGGTTGCTCAGCTTCTTCATCTTCCTCAGCATCTCCAGCTCCTTCATACCCCTTCAAGGGTTGATTATACAATATTCCATTTAGTAGGACATCAGTGATTTCACTTCCCAACGAACTCGTCTCATCCACGGTCTCTATTTTCTTGTCCTGTATAATTTTCGTAATAAGTGAACCCAAACATAGTTTCTTACTGCTTCTTTGAAATGCTCCAACTAGAAACACGGGAAGATTGAATGGAGTGGAGGTCAACATATGCCAGATAAAGCACTGTTCGAAGTTTGATGCGGAGGAGGCAGAGCTGAGTTTGGGAAAGATGAAGTTAGTCAGCATGAAGTGGACCATCTTTTGTTCTTTACCCATACAGGTACTGGGTATTTCCCCTTTATGATCTTTGGGTTTACAGAACCCCTTTAGCTTCTCAGATGTGGCTTTTGGTATCTTCTCCTTTGTTGTTCTAAATTGGATTCCTTTGTCTGGTATCTCTAACAGTGTGGCTAGATAGGCAGGGGTTATGACGATTTTCTGACCTTTCACAGTGGTCTCCAAATAATCAGAGTCGTCTGCATCAACCCGTAAATTCGAGTAGAATTCTCGAACTAACCTGGGGTAGGTTGTTCCTGGAAGAGAGAAGAGACCTTTCCAGTTGTTTTTCTCGATCCATTCGCAGAATGGCGTTTCAGACGATACAAAGCTTGTAGAGAACCATCGGCATTTTAACACCTCCAGATTGTTAACTTTTGAGTGGACTTTGATCATCGTCCTCTCCCTTTCTATTGAAGGACCCGCGTGGTCAGTGGGTTTGTCTGTGTTTTGAGCTTTTGGGGTTTTCTTTTTGCTGGGAGACATTTTTGACGATTTTGAAGTTCTTAGAGAGGAAGAAGATTGAATTTCAGGGATTACAAACGTAATGAATGACGAGTGGGGGTTTTTCTATTTTTATATAAATTTATGAAGACCCTAAATCATTATCTAGCCGTTTTTCTCCTAGGGGCGTTCAATCGACAGACATTCTGTCAATTATGACATCTTCGGCGCATGGGTTTTTGCCATTAATGTGCGTCTTCCCAATGTGTCAGTGGTTACACGTGTAGGTTCACTTTACGCGAGTGGGTTTTTGCTAGGTTTCGCTGAAATTCGAAGCGTCCATGATATTGAGTGCCTAGTGTTTGTGAAGACAATTTTTCTATCTTTTATTGACTCAGCATAAGTTACATACTCAGCATGTGTATTTACTCAACATAGAGTGATTTTGTTTATCTACTCAACATGGCATTTGCACAATCATTCAAAGTGTCACTCACATGGCAATCATTCAATACGGATTTAGTTATAGTGGATTTGACATACCAATTGCTTCCCTTAGTATGTTGAATTGCTCTCGTGCCAATGGCTTTATGAAGATATCTGCAAGCTGATCGTTTGTTGGCACGTAGGTCAGCTTGATCTCATCTTTTAGTACATGGTCTCTGATGAAGTGATGCCTTATGCTAACATGCTTCATCCTGCTATATTGGACTGGATTTTTAGATAGATCAATGGCACTTTTGTTGTCGCATTTGATCTCTATTGTATTTGTTTTGACTCCGTAATCCTCAAGCTGTTGCTTTATCCATAGGACTTGTGCAACACAGCTTCCAGCAGCCACGTACTCAGCTTCAGTTGTAGACAGAGCAACGGATGATTGCTTCTTGCTAAACCAAGATACTAGGCAGCTTCCGAGGAAATGACATCCTCCTGAAGTACTTTTTCATTCTAGCTTATCTCGTCCGTAGTCAGCATCAGTATATCCAATGAGTGTGAAGTCATTTGAGGTTGGATACCATAGACCTGCATCAACTGAGCTTTGCAAGTATCTAAAAATTCTTTTTACAGCAGTTAGATGAGATTCCCTAGGGTCAGCTTGATATCTAGCACAATAGCATACTGAGTATTGAATGTCTGGTCTACTAGCAGTGAGATAGAGCAATGAACCTATCATACCTCGATAGAGTTTACTATCAACCGACTTACTCTTTTCATCCTTGCATAGGACAGTATCAGTACCCATGGGGGTTGATATTGGTTTGCAATCTTCCATGCTGAATTTCTTTAACATTTCCTTGGTGTACTTAGACTGACTTATAAATATGCCATTCTTACCTTGCTTGATTTGGAGTCCAAGGAAGAAGTTGAGTTCACCCATCATGGACATTTCGAACTCAGTTTGCATCTGTTGGCTAAATTCTTTGCACAAAGATTCGTCAGTATCACCAAAGATTATATCATCAACATATATCTGTGCAAGTAGGGTATGTTTACCCTTTTTCTTAATGAACAAGGTTGTGTCAGCTTTTCCCCTGACATAGTTCCTGGTCATCAGGAAGTTGGTCAACCTCTCATACCAAGCTCTTGGAGCTTGCTTTAGACCGTACAGGGCCTTTTTGAGTTTATAAACGTGATTTGGAAATTTTGGATCTTCAAACCCGGGAGGTTGATTAACGTATACCTCTTCGTTTATAAAGCCATTAAGAAACGCACTTTTTACATCCATTTGGTACAGTTTAAAATTCATGTAACTGGCATAGGCACACAATATACGTATAGCTTCTAATCTAGCAACAGGAGCAAATGTTTCTCCATAGTCTATACCCTCTTGCTGACTATAGCCTTGGGCTACAAGTCGGGCTTTGTTTCTAATCACATTTCCATGTTCATCTAGCTTATTTCTAAAGACCCACTTAGTTCCTATGGGCTTTTGATTCCTAGGTTTAGGTACTAAATCCCATACCTCATTTCTGGTGAATTGGTCAAGCTCTTCTTGCATAGCATTGATCCAATACTCATTTTGCTCAGCATCAGCAAAGTTCTTTGGCTCATGTATTGATACGAATGCAACATTGCTGAGGTATCTTCTAAGTTGATCCCTGGTCATTAGTTTGTTGTTGGCGGCATCAAAAATGGCTTGTTCTGTATGACCTCTTGGGATCTTTATTTCCTTGGGCAATGTTGAGTTGTTTGGAAGAGGTGTTTCTACAATCTCTACAGGAATGGATTGGTCAGCAAATGATATTTCAATTTCTAGCTTACCTTGGGTCAGCTCCTGTATGTTTGACACTGTGGCTTCTGGTTGATCAGCGGAAGCTGAGCCTGGTTCATCTTCTTCAGGCTGAGCTGACTTACCTGTAGGGTTAGTCTCATCGAACTCAACATGTACAGATTCTTCTACAATCTGGGTTCTTTTATTAAATACTCTATATGCTTTACTATTTGTTGAGTACCCTAAAAAGATCGCCTCATCAGTTTTAGCATCAAATTTAGCAAGATTGTCTTTTGTATTGAGTATAAAACATTTACACCCAAAGGCACGAAAGTATCCAATGTTGGGCTTTCGACCTTTCCAAAGTTCATATGGGGTTTTCTTGAGTATAGGTCTGACTAGAGCCCTATTCAGTATGTAACATGCCGTGTGAACAGCTTCACCCCAGAAGTACTTTGGAAGCCTATTTTCACTCAGCATTGTCCTAGCTATTTCGACAATGGTTCTATTTTTTCCTTCAACAACCCCATTTTGTTGAGGTGTTCTAGGAGCAGAGAAGTTGTGGTCAATACCACAGGTTTCACAGAATTCATCAAACTGTTGGTTTTTGAATTCTCCACCATTGCCGCTTCTAATGTGAGCTACTTTTAGGTCTTTGTCATTTTCAAGCTTTTTGATCAATGTGGTGAACATCTCAAAGGTCTCATCCTTGCTACTCAGTAAGATGATCCAAGTGTACCGAGAGAAATCATCTACAATAACCAAAGAAAATTTCTTACCTCCCAAGCTGAGTGGCTGGATAGGTCCGAAAAGATCCAGGTGTAGTAATTCCAATGGCCTTTTGGTTGAGACGATATTTTTGCTATGAAATGACTTTTTAGTTTGTTTACCCTGCTGACAGGCTTTACATAGTTGATCTTTTTCAAACTTTAATTTGGGTAATCCCTCAACTAATTGCTTTCTAGCTAATTTGGCAAGAAGGTCCATGCTGACATGCCCAAGTCTTCTATGCCATAGCCAGGAGTTGTCCTCTTTAGACACTAAGCATATATTTTTAGAAAACTGTTTTTCCAAGTTTAACAAATATACATTTTCTACACGAGGGGCAGTTAAAATTAATTCATTTGTATTTCCCTCGAGTATTTGACACTTAGTATCATCAAATACAACCCTTCTGCCGCTCTTGCAAAGCTGAGCTACACTCAGCAGATTGTATTTGAGACCTTTAACTAAGGAGACAGACTCAATGGTTGGGTTACCTCCGATAGTACCTGAGCCGACTATCTTACCCTTCTTGTTGTCTCCAAAGCTTACACTTCCACCTCGTTTAAGCTCTAGTGTGATGAACTGAGTTTCATCACCTGTCATATGCCTTGAGCATGCGTTGTCTATATACCATAGTTTTGACTTCTCCACGCATGTCAAGCTAACCTGCAGTTTAAACTATTCATTTTTAGGTACCCAATTCCTTTTGGGTCCTTTCTTGTTAGTATAGACAGGTGCAAAGTCATATTTTAACTTGTGACGGCATACTTTTATGGTGTGGCCTGGTTTACCATAGAAGTCACAAAAAGATACCCTTTGTGGGTTGAACTGAGTATAGTCAACATTATTGTGTTGGGCATGCCAACATACTTTTGTGGTATGCCATTTTCTTCCGCAGAAGTCACATTGGACAGTCCGCTTGTTATGCCAACACACATCCTTTGTGTGTCCCCTTTTTCCACAACATTCACATTGAGTGACTTGCTTATACTGACTATTATCTGCGTACTCAGCATGGGCTTTATTTCTGTTTGAGCCCTTCCCTTGACTCTGTAATGTTGTGATATCCTTTCTAAGTTTCTTTGACTCAGATTGAACCTCTGTGACAAACTTATGTAAGATTTGCATGTTGGTATACAAGTCAGAGTTGTCCTGGAGAAGATATCGGAGGTCACTCAGCTTGACCTCTTCAATCTCATCACAGCGCCTGCTGAGTGCCTTAATCTTTTTGTTACACTTCTTAGTTAGTGTATATAAGTCACTCAGGGCATTTACCATTTCATTTCTAAGCAAAAGTAAAGATGTTACCTCATTGTTGTGATTCTCTTGGTCAGTTTCATCAGAAAGGTCAGCATGCTCAGATTGGGATTGGTCAGCTCCATCATCTGCCATAAAACATATGTTGGCTGTTTCATTTTGCTCAGCTTCAGATGATGTTGACACATCACTGTCACTCCATGTGGCTACCATAGCCTTTTTGCTTCCCTTATTCTCTTTCTTGAGGTTAGGACAGCTTGACTTGATGTGCCCGGTTTGATGACACTCAAAACATGTGACAGATTTCGAGCTGTCCTTCTTGTACTTGTCACTTGACTCAGCTTTGTACTTATCATTTCTTCTAAATGATCTTTTGCCATTTCTATCATTTCTCCTGAACAGCTTTTTCATCTTTCTGGTGAACATGGCCAATTCCTCATCATCAGTTGACTCCGCTTCAGTTGAGTCAGCTTTCATGACAAGGGATTTTTGTTTCTTATCTTCTGATTTTTCTTTCTCTTTGGCTTCAAAGTTTTTCATAGAGATTTCATGAGTCAGCAGGGATCCGATCAGCTCATCATATTTGTAGGTAGTCAAGTCTTGAGCTTCTTCTACGGCTATTTTCTTTGCTTGCCAGCTCTTGGGCAGACTTCTCAGAATTTTCTTTACCTGTTCTTCTTCAGTGAAGTTCTTTCCAAGCCTTTTTAGCTCATTTATAATGTTTGTGAACCTTGCGTTCATTTCTGAGATGTCTTCATTCTCCTTCATCTCAAACAGTTCGTAGAGTCTCATATGTTGATTGACTTTAGACTCCTTAACTTTGCTTGTGCCTTCATAGGTTACTTCAAGCTTCTTCCAAATCTCCTGTGCTGACTCACAGCCTGAAATCTTATTGTATTCTGCAGCATCTAACGCACAGTGAAGCATATTTATAGCCGAAGCATTATTTTGTAGTTTTCTGAGGTCATCCTCTGTCCACTCAGCCTCACTTTTAACAATTTTCTCATTGTTAATAGTTTTGTATGGCACATGTGGACCTTGAACAATTACAAGCCATGCACTCATGTTTGTGGCTTGAATAAAGTTCTTCATCCTATTCTTCCAGAATGTATAATTTGATCCAAAGAATAGGGGTGGTCTAGTGATTGATAATCCCTCAGGGAGTATCTATGTTTTTTGGTTTCCAGGAAGGAAACGAGTGCTATTCTCACCCATTTTTAGGGATCAGCTCAAGATTGTTAAATCTTTGAGTAGTGAGCTTTTGCTCTGATACCACTTGTTGGTCCCTGGTAATTAGTTCCAAGGGGGGGGTTAGGAACTAATATAACTTTTCTCGTTTAATTGAGCTGACTGGAAGTTATTTCGAAGGTTTATCAACTTCAGTTTTTAGTCAGCTTGGTGAGATATATCACAAGACAGCTTTAGTCAGATGTTGACCAAAGTTGTTTCCTTGAGAGTTAGGAATTGACACTCTTGGAGGTCAGCTTCTAACTCAGCACCACTTACTTACTCAAGATCAGCTTAGGCAATTTATATGCTGAGTAAATAAAGCAAACAACAAATGCAGTTATAAGAGAGAGTTTAGAGATTACTCAGTATCACTTATCCTGGTTCGGCCTCTCTGCCTACGTCCAGTCCCCAGAGTCCTCTGGGCTTTTTGAATCCAATACTGAGCTCTTTAATGGTAGAGCACAAACCAATTACAAGGCAGTTGAATATGCAAGAGTACCTTCCTCTATTCGTCTACTCAACTCCTACTAAGTGCTACAATCCAGCACCTAGATTTCTCTACTACTGAAATGCTTACAACCAAGCACTCAGCTTTACACTCTCAATATTCTTATTGATCACAGACTTGTTCCTTTTTGAACTAAAGAACACTTTAGATGATTACAACTCAATCTAGATTTTACACATAGAATAGAAACGTCGGTGTAAGATTCTTTTTGTATTTGAGTGCTTTTGAAACTTTCTCTCTTGTATTTTTCTTTTTATGCTTCAGTGTCTTTTAAGTTCTTCGATTGTCCTTTTATAGAAGAAAATCTGTGGACTTTATTGTTTTGAAATGTCTTGACCGTTGCTACCAAAACGGCTCTTTTGGGGAACAATCTCTGGAAAGATTCAGACTGCACCTCCATTCCCTTTCTCTATTTTCTTCAGGCGTCAGGTTTGTCTTCTAGCGTCTGTTTTGTTTGTTGTGTCAGTTGTCTTTTTCCAATAATCCAGCGTCCCATGACTCTTAGAATTAGTCTTCTAGGTGTCTTCGAGGTTCCAATTATTGGTGCAGAAGATTGGCAGATTTTGTCTTTTAGTAAACGGATCCTTCATGCTGTCCTAACTATTACTCAGCTTCGTTTGTTCTTTTCGAATCTTCACGATTCATGCTGAGTTCTTTTAAGGTCAGCTCCGTTTTGTTTAACCGTTCCTGAAGAAGTCTTCAACTTTAGTCAGCTTCGTTTTGCTTCTGACCTTTAACTCAACTCAGCTTCTATTCTGTCATGCCGAGTTCTGTTTTAGTCAGCTTCGCTTGTGCTGACTTTTGTCCTGTCTTTTACTTTATATATTTTTGCACTCAATATTTAACAAACATGTTAGTACAATTAAATCAAAGCATCTAAATTTAATTGCCTCTTAATCATGGATGATTTTATCAAATCAAAATCTTGTGGAAAGGTGTTTCAACACTTACTACTTCTGGCCGTATGCAACTATTAAATTAATTTCTTCAAGAATTATATTTAATCCTTGCATAACGGAATGATGTACTAAGTATGTTATAGGCAAGTCTGTAATCATTCCCCCAGAGTCCGTTAAGAAGACAGGTTGATTATGTCGTTAACCCTTCCGTATTAGTTACAGTATAATTCGATCCTTTATCAACTATATCCTTGAACTGAATCTTATGACTATGGGTGATGTCAAGTCACATATAGCGAGACGTTCGTTTTACTTGTACAGGCCGAGTCAACTCAAATAGATAGGTTAAGTGAAATCTGTATTTCTACTCTTAAGCTATCACCTTGCAAGGATTTAGAGTCGAGTCTTCCACAAGCGATCCTTGGATATATCTCCCATTAATCGGGAGTGATAAATGCTCAATCCAATGTATAACTACCCTGACATTACTTCCTGTGACACCCAACCTTTGCAGTTCACACCCCATAGTCATCTCTGTTAAGGATCATGGGACCACAGGATCAAAGTCTCACATTCAGTAATTCAGGATGACCAATTAACATTCCTTTGAGTCTGAGGATTACTTATACCTATTAATACCAATGAGATGAACAGGTGACAAGGATGAATCTACCCATCCTGTTATCTCAAATCGGATCCCCAATCCTAATGAACGACGTTTCATCGGATCTATGTAACTGTCCAGATATCTATATATATGAAGCTTGTGAGATCAGCTTTCTGTCGGACAGAAGACATTGTTACATACAAGTCTCAACAGTGATATATCAATCCTAAACATATCACTTGACTTGGGGTGGTTTTAAGTTTATTAGTTTATTATAAAGTTTTGTCTCACTTCATGCTTGTATGAACACTTTATAATCACTTTAAACAAACTTACGGATTTCCTTTTATTAGACTTTATATAGTGCTTAAAAGGGATTGCCTTTATATAGTTATAAAACATATATCTCATTAAAACAAATGATATAAAGAACAATTCATTTACATTAAGTTTGTATCCTGCAACAATTGACTATAGGACACCAAACCCCAACATATTTCTAAGCTCAACTGGCGTGTTCTTATGGAGGATCGAAAGTGGTGGGTTAGGCTGGTCCGTAACATGCATGCTTAGGGTCATTTGGGGCTTGATATTTTCCGATCTTGTCCAATTTAAGGCCACATTTGGAAGTGTATTGTTACTGGTGCTGAGCTTCTTAAGCATGGAATTGTGCGAACTATTTGTATGGGGCCATTAGATGAAATTCTAGAAGGATGTTTGGGTTGGTAGTGGGCCGATGTGTATGTTCGCTCAAGCTCATATCCCTGCAACTATGTTGCATTGCACGGGTTCGTGGTATGTTGATGGGAACTAGGACTAGGTAGCTCTCTCATATTTTCTCTCGATTGATAGCCTAATATGGATAACGTTTATGGTGATGTTCTCGAGGTCAAAATAGGGGGATGGTTGGGTGTGGGGACCTACGAATTGAGGGAACTTCAGAATTGCTTCAGCGTTCGAGTTAACTTGGGGCTCCTACGCTCAGAATATGGTTCTCTTTGGTAACTGATTTGGAAGGTAGCTGATTTGGAAGGTAGCTGATTTGGAAGCTTGATGTGCCTAAGCGAGTTAGCTAGTTTTTTTGAGCTTTTTTTCACAATGGGATTTGTTGTAATGTAAATCAGGTTAATAGGCATATAGCATGCGACTCGTCTGGTTTGATTTTCTCACTCCTGAAGTTTGCATTGCATATTCTCCATGACTGTTGTGAGGCCAATAACATTTGGTATGCTTTAATTCCTATGTCGAGTCGCCCGTTGTTCTTCAGTTTGGATATGGGTAGCTGGTTTCATTTTAATTTTGCTAAAGGGAGATCGTGGCATGGTGTTGGGTGGGCTACAGTTTTTGTTACGATGTTGTGGTTGCTTTGGAGGTGGTGCTATCGGCGGATTTTTGATCCTAATAAGGCTATTGATGCGAACAAAATTAGTTTTCTTTGTACATGTGCTTGATTGTCAGCAAAGCTTTCATCCTTGTGAAAGGTTACTTGTCGACCTTGGTGCGAGAGGTGCTAGTTGGGTGGAAACCTCGTGGGATAGGTTGTATTAAGGTTAATATTGATGGTGTCGGTAAGGGCAGTCCAGACTATACCTTGGCTAGAGGTCTATTGCTTAATGTTGATGGTAATTGGTTAGATAGGTTCACACTTAAGATTGACATTTGTACCGCTGTTTTTACTGAATTATGTGAATTGTTTGTTGGCATGCGGTTGGCTTGGGCTAAGGGCTATAAAAAAAGTTATATTCAAGCTTGACTTGTGGGTTGTGATTGGCTTGGTCGATGATGGCACTCAACAACACCACCTCTTCTTCTAGATTGTTAAGAGGTGTAGAGAGGATAGTCTCACAGGATTTGGAGGTGAAGTTTGTGTATGCACACAGGATAGTCTCACGGGATTAGTAGTTCTTAAAATATGTCATTTTTAAAGCCGTCAATGGTGATTTTAATAGTATTAATAAAAAAAGTCCTTATTTTACTAAAGTTGAAAACCTCAATTCTCGTTTTGATAAAAAGTAAACCATAGTCTTTTATCTGAAAATTAGTAAAATCATATAGATTTTATTTGAAATTTACCCTCAAAATAATAAACAAGTGTATGGCCACTATATGGTCATACATAAATTGATTCACATCCATAACTTGTACTTGGTGAGTATGAAGATATAGAATGTAATTAATTAATTGGTGCTGTGCGGGGCTTACGTGTAAAAGTAGAAAATCCCATAATTGTGGCAATGTTAAGTCTATGAAGTCATGTGGTGACAATTATGGCACTTTTCTAATGATGGTTAAAATAATAATAAACGAGAACTTTTGGATGTTTTTGTTATTCTTACATCATTCATCAGAGAATTCATTGCTGCCCATTCACATGTCTTTTCACCCATCTATGCAAACAAACAAAATAATCCATAATTTCTACACCTTCCAAGCTACTTTTGCCTTCATTAAAATTCATTTATTATAATTATACTTAGTTATACATGTCATTAATTAAAATTCAATGCATATTTTTCTTCTTTTGGTTTATAATCCAATCCATTAAATATTAGTGTTGAAGCTAATCCAATAAATGGCAATTACACCTCAATCAACATTCACATGATATACATATATATTAATATTAAAAATAAAGCCCAAATCAAGCACTAAGTAGAATGTTTTTTTAATACTATTTGAGATTCATCATACACTTTTTAATTGGATAATCTTCAAGTAAAGCTTTCTGTCGTAAGTTTGCATTCGAACTCAAGATCTAACTTATATGACTTGAGACTCTTAATCATTCAAACCAATCTTAATTGGTAATAAGTGAAGTCTCTCAATTTGCGACGTAAACTTGGTAAACTGAATTTGATTCATCTGAGAAAGAATCAGTAAATTATCAGACAGAGGTCGGTATACGGTGTCACTTCTCTTATACTTAAGTCAGAGATATTACTGAGAGTGAAGTAAGAATGACTTAGAAAGCACAGTGAATTCAGAATGATTGTGTACCTTTTGCTTCTTTGGGAATGGTATTTATAGAAATGAGTGAAAGGTATCCACTATTGTGTAGATCTCCACGTGGCAATGCTTGATTGGCCCATGTATTTATACGCATTGTGCATGTATCCACTTTCTGTGAGGCATGGTGCTTTCTAGGTATTATGAGCGTATGTTTGGAATCCGGCTATGTGATTGGTTCAAGTGTTCCTGACGGTTATGCTTTTTGCATAAGGCCTATCATTGGTCAATATGCCCGGCTTCTTCTAGCTTCTTATTTGATGTGATATCAGATGTCCCTCATTTAGATTTTCCTGTATGAAGCTCTTTAAGGTTTCATCTTTAGATTATCCATATGCTGAAAGATGCGTCCAACATTTTTATTTTTGAAAGCCCACTTCCTGCCACCTGGAACCGCTTTCTCTTCTCTATGAGACTTTTATCTCATGTCGTTTCGGTAGATGCAATATTTATCTACTGTTTTTCAAGAATACCTAAAGGATAATGTTATAATTATTAACCTACCGCCCATTGAGTTTCTTCTGATTTGCGTATATAAACCCTTGAAGCAGATTTCCTCCCTTATTTTTCGTGAATCATCTTCTGCCCTTTTACCTCTATAAGTTCTTTCAATTTCTTTCTCTTCTCTATTTTGTTACCGTTTTACTAGTATTTTTTAGCTTGTAATTTTGAAGAACTTTATTCCTCTATTCCTTTCGAATCTCCCTTTTTATTCTATATCATGGCACTTAAATCTTCCAAATCCTACAAAATTTCATCCTCGAAAGCCTCTCGAAATCATGTTGAGGAAGAATCTTAAAAGTTTAAACAGGTGACCTTAAATGTTTATTCCCACTTATCTACTTTGAGTGTGGAGGATATTGTGAAGATTGGAGCTGCTTATCCAGATTTGGAACAAATGATTTTCAGTGCCCTCCGAAATTCAGAGAGCTTTTGATCCACCTCCATATAATCTGGGGATGTTCACCCAATTTCTTCAATGGGATATACGTTTCCCCGTACCTCGAGACATTGTAGTTGTCTCGAATAAATTTCATTTATGCCCCTGTCAAATTTCTCCAAACGCTTGGTGAGAGTTACTTTCATTCTCCAAATGTGTTATGACCTTGGTGTTAAATTGGAGCATTATTTTGTGCTTGTTGGCATCCCAGTAAAAAGGGGTCTGACGATATGATCTACTGGAAAATTCACCAAAGCCGCCGAAACTTTCTGAAGAAAATGTCCAAAGGGTGAAGAACTTAAAGTGGTTTTGGGTGAAGCCTATTTCTTCTATCCTTAAAGGTCCCTACTCATAAGGCTTTTCTTTTAAGATGAAGTGGAATGTAGCTCCATGTAGCTCTGAAACTTAGAAACTAGCCAGCAAGCTTACTTCCAGGGAGAAAGAGGGTCTTGAACACCTATAACACGCAATGGTCGTATTAAGAAATGTTAAACATGATTCAATCTAACATTCCCTCGACTTTCATAACAAAAAAGGTCAAAATTGTATATATGGGCATAAAAAGGAGAATAAACAAAACAAAACTAGCAAACACATCAGTATACAAAATATAATAGGACATGAACAACTGAGTGTGCTAACAGCCTAAATGTAATCTAGAAATAAAGCATAACATAAATAAACTACTTTTCTAAACTAATTATTATACCGTTTATTCAAAATTGAAATTAAATCTACACTACTTTACCTCACAAATTCTCAACGTGTAGTCCACAACGGGACTAATTACCTCTCCATGAATGTTTAGTTCAAATGATGCACAAATTCTCCAAATGAGATAGAGATGGCGATGACGGCGATTTTTAAACACATTGCTCAACGCCACCATTTTCTCTTTAAAGTGTAACATCTTGGAGACTTCCTCCACCAAACCTATCAAAGATTTAAGCATAAATGTACATAAGGATGGTGTATGGGCAGAAACTAGGAAATCAAAATAAAAGTGGAGAGGTTTAAAACTAAAAGTAAGGGGGTCCTCGATTGGTGATGACAACATGTGGCTTTCAACTAAAGCCCATTGAGTCGAATCAAGCTCAAATTCTACAAGTTCAAGTGGAAACTCCTCCATTTTAGGCTCAATTTCTTCTTCAATAGGAGATTTCACTTGTTCACTTGGTTGTTCAAGAAGCTTGTTCTCCTCTTCATCTTGCTCCTTATTCATGAAAATAGTGAAAAACTCATTTATTCTATTCTCCAATGATTGAAGTTGATTCCTTGTGGTTAACATAAGTCCAATAGCAATTTCTCCACATGAGAATTATCTTCCTTCAAGGGGATAGAACTTATGCATTGTTCCTCAACGCTTGTCATCCATGAATTAGAATAGGATGGATTTAAGAAATCATCCATTGCAAGATCTTCAAGATTGGTAGCCTCCATGTAAGCATCCTACCAACAATTGGAAATTTGAGGCCATTTCCTCCTTACAATAATAGTTCCTCTCTCTATTCTCTGCTTGTTCGGGTGGTTGTTCCTCTGGTTGTTCTTCAACTCCAGGTCGTTGTTCTATTCGAGGTTGAACTCTGTGAACAGGTGAATAGAACAAGTTGAACACTGCACACTTAAACAAACAGGTCAAAACCGATTGGTATTCTTAAAAGTAATATATTTAATCTTTTCTATCCCCGGCAACGGCGCCAAAAACTTGTTGTCCTATAAACGTGAACACTAGCAAGTGCACTAGGTACAAGTAATAAAGTGTAAGTAAATTATCGTATCCACAGGGATAGAACAGTTGAATATAATTACTTAAAAGGATGAGAACAGTCAAGTTTAAAGAGTAACTAATCAATTAATTTGAGTTGGTGTTGATTTGATAAAATAAAAAGATAAAGCAAGTCAAAAAGAAGTTTAATTACAGATTTGGGAAGAACAGGCATACAACAGGCACAGAAATGGTAGTGAACAGGCACTCCACTCCTTGTTCATTAAGTAGAAACAGCTTTGGCTTAAGGTATCTTTCACGAAAATCAGTTGAGTCAGGTGTCCCTTGTTCCCAACGTTCTTTAAAAACAATTAAAATAAGTCTCCTTGAGATTAATATATCTTTAAGCCTTAAGAACAAGAAAGCATTTAGTTAGAACAACTAAAACCCTTAACATATAATCAATTACGTCTCTGTTTCATGATTAAATGTGTTCAATGAAAGTTCAGATTTGCAAAGAGAGTCTCCTCATGATTGCTCTGCTCAGAAACAGGTTAGCTACTCCTATTTAACGTTAATTACTCATTGAACAGCCAAGCTAATTATACTTAATTTAGAGGGAAGTAAACCTGCTCTTTTACCTGTTCCTGGACAATTGCATACCTGTTAATTAAATTACTTACTCATAATTAAATGAAGTAAGACAAAAATAATAAAGAAGAAGAAACAATGCATTAAAAGAACAACTAACAAAATTACACACTAAGGATTCAGATCTAAAATCTGAATGATTCAAAACATAAAAGAAGGCTCTTTAAATAGCCTAAAAATCCAACAGAAATCATTGTTCTAGATACACTAAAATATTGAAGATATGGTCTGCCAGACTGTTCTGACAGACAGAGAGCAGTCTGCTGAACAGTCAGACAACCCATGCTTTATTATTTTCTTCCACAATCATGGTTGTTCTGCAGCAAATTCAATCTCTCCTTCAGGAAGTATCTCTAATAAATCAGAGAAGAGTGATAATCCACATTTTTGGGTTCATCTTTCATCCGAACAGTTCTCACTCATTCCTGGTTGTTCTTCTCCTTGCGCACAGCATGAGCTCTTCCACTGAACAGGTAGTGACCCTTGAACAAGCAGAATATGTTTTTCTCCAAATACCTCTTTGATCCTTGGTTCTCCAATTTGGTCTTTTTGTTCCTCCAAAATATCAATTTCACTCCAATTAAGCACAAGTGATCTACCAAGGTCCTCTTTCTTCAATATGTAGAAAAATCACTTAAAATTCCCATTAATAGCTTAATTATCCAATTAAATCATGAGAATTAAGGGGTAAGAATAAGTATAATATGCACATATCAGTTACTTTACTTTATCTTTATTTTTATTTCTCTTTTTTTATTAGATGCTGGTAGTACTAACGATATGTTTCTTCATGCTAATATTGTAGATAGAATCAAGGAGTTATCGATGGTGAAGAAGTCTTAGGTTTCCACAGCGACTACTCCTTCTCCACTACAAGTTGGAGAACCTCTTAAAGAACCTTCGACCATTGATCTTGACTACATGTTGAAACTATTTTAGAAGAATGTCATATTAACACTGTTCATTCATCTTTATAATATGAGGTTGTTATTGAAGTTATTTTAGGAATAATTTGAACTAAAAGTGCTGGTTAGCTCATTCCTTCTCCCTTCCTCGGTCATGGAAGTAAATGTTCACACTTTTCCCCCAACTAATCCTTCCCAAGAAAGCTCGAGCTTAGAGGATTTTGATGTCTCTGATACTAAAGAATGGATTAGAATGGAGGTTTTCAGCCATAACAAGAAGAAAGAGGGAATAAGCTGCCTTTAAAGGATTAGAATCTTGTTTTCTAATTCTTCTTCTCTTTTCAGAAAGTGATGACAGGTTCCTGAAATAGATTTCACTCCTTGGGAAGGATATGTGCCAAAGCATATGAGATTTTAAAAACTTGAACAAGAGAATAAAAAATTTGCAAAGTTAGAGCAAGGTGAAAGCGCGTTCCTCCCTCCGCTGATCGAAGAGAAACTCCAAGCTTATCGATTTTATGATCACCTAAATGCAAGTATATATTCTCTCCCAAACCCTTAATCCTTAATTGAAATAATAATAACTCATTCTCTTTTAATAGTGATGGCTTAAACTTATGGAGACTATGTCTCTCTAAGCATCCCTTCAATTGCTGAAGATTTAGGACGCATGTCCATACTTTCGGACGATATGGAACTCTTTAGCCACATGTCTATGTATGCCATGATGGAACTATATTTGTATAAAAAATGTGATGTAAGTATGATTTTCGCCCTTCCTTTTCCTGTTTCGAGTTGTAATGACTTCCTATGACTTTTCTACCTCTATTAGATTACGGAATCGCTATTATAAGCAACAAAATGCCTTAAATGAGCAGATTTACCTAACTCAATAGGCTTTGAACCAAGTTAGATTTGACTAATATGAAGATGGAGACAGAGGCTGCTAAGAAAAGTGAAGCTTAGAAAAATGAGAAAATTACTCTTTAGAAAGCCAAAGATATGACTAATTTGGAGGAGTCATTCGGGAGCGATATAACACCATCCGTACTTATTTAACTACTTAAAGCTTTGGAAAGTGCTCTTCAGAAGAGCAGAAATGAGTAAGCCAATTGGCATGAGAAATTTGAGTACAAGCTTAGAGATTGGGTTGTTGAGCTCGAAAATGAACTGTCCCATGAGAAAAAATGAATTGCTTTTGAAAAGGCAAAAGTCTCCTTATTAACTCAAGATCTTCAGGTATCAAGAGATTCTTTCTTTACTCTGTGAGATAAAGTAGACCTACTAGAGGCAAGGTTAAAAATAACAAACATTGGCACGAGCTCAACTGTTTCAGATTTTAAGGAGAACGCGTCTTCGACAATGGAAGATGTTGCTAGCAGAAAACAATCTTTAAGGTACAAATTTCTCTTCTTAAGTTCTCTGAAAATTCATTTTCCTGAAGATGGTTTTAACTAACGGGCTAATCTCCTCCCTCTAGAAGATGATGAACTTGCAGATGAAGTTCCTAATGAAGGGGAATTTTTGGATCCTTCTTAGTAACCTTTTCATTCACTGTTCTTGTAAATTTTCGTTTATGTAAATGAATGTTTTTTTTGTTTATGGATGTTTATTGACAAACCATTTTAATCCACTTAAATTTTGAAGTAAATTTGTGTTGCATGAATGGTATAAAGGCTCAATGTCTTTTTAGAATGTATCAACTTTATGATTGTGATTAGAATCCTTATAACATGCATAAGATTAATCTTTAGTATAATCAAAAGGATTCTAAGTAAGAACTTGAAAAAAGAAGATGGAACTTTTCATTGCTTTAATTGTCAAAGGACATGATTTACAATATTATTTTCTTACTACCGAAGAGGAGTGTTACATACTTAATCAACTACTAGTAGTATTTCCGCAAGGCTACTACATTCCATGTTCGGGGAATGGACTTCCGTGAAATCTCATGAAGCTTATAGGTGTGTGTTTTAATACATTCAGCAATTTGAAATGGCACTTCCCAGTTGCGTCCCAACTTTCCTTTATTTGTTATGGATTTGGAAGTTTTGGTGTTTTGGAGAACAAGGTCTCTCTAAAAATACTGCCTTGGCCTTACCCTCTTATCATGAGTTGCCTTCATCTTTTGCTTGTAAGCAACCATTTTTTTATTGCAGCTTGATCTCTCTTTTCTTCAAGGAGGTTCAACTTTTGAGGCATATAACTTTCATTGTCAGCTTCAGAATGGAAAGTTGTTCTGAGGCTGGTTGCTCCAATTTCCATAAAAACACAAGCTTTGGTTCCGTATGTGAGAGCAAATGGTGTTTCTTATGTGACTATCCTTTGAGTTGTTTAATATGCCCATAGAACATTTTGTACTTCATCTACCCAAGAACCCTTCAATTTTTCCAGCCTCTTCTTCAATCATTGCACTATCGTTCTATTGGTTACCTCTGTTATACCATTGGTTTATGGATAAGCTACAGAGGTAAATTAGAGCTTTATGTGCAGATTTTCACAATATGTCCGGAAGGCTTTACAGTCAAATTTCTTTCTGTTATCAATGATGATGGTATATAGAATCCCGAACCTGAATAAAATCATTTTTTCAACAAATGAAATAATTTGTGAAAAGGTGATAGTAGAGTTAGCTTCAACTTCAACTTCAACTTCAACCCATTTTGTAACATGGTCTACTGTTATTATCATGAACTTATTTTGACCTTTAGATTTTGGGAAAGCTCTGACTATATCGATTCCTCATGTTGCAAAAGGCCAAGCCGGTTGGATAACCCTTATTTTCGAAGCTGGAGACCCAATTATAGGTGCATAATTTTGATAGACAGAACATTTATATATACAGTTAGCCGCATCCTTTGCCATCTTAGGCCGGTAGAAGCCTTGCAACTGCGACTTTCTTGCCAAAACATCTTTTCCTTCGCGAGCTCCGCATATCCCCTCATGAATCTCCTCTAGGATGTATTCGGCTACATCAAAACCAAAACACTTTAACCAATGCCGCTAAAAGGACCTTTAGTAAAATATATTATCGATAACCGAATATTTTCGTGACTTCCTGCCCATTTTGATATGCTCATTCTTGTCTTCAGAAAATGTTCATGTAGTAAAATAAGAATATATATGATAATACCACTCCTTTGTGATGTCAATTACCAGGACCACTTTTTGTTCGATGCTAATACAAGAAATCCTTTCAATTCAAATTGAATAGATATGAGACCTGTTAGGAGTCAATGCAACTTTAGCCAAGTGATCAACTTCATAATTTTCTTCCCTTGGAATTCTTGAAACGTCCATCCTTCGGCCTTCAATTTTCCCTTCTTCCAAGAGCTGCCTCACCAATGTGAGATATTGTTTTATGACATATTTTAACTCGTAGTTACTAGTAGGTTGACATACCACCAACTTTGGATCACTCTTTAAAACAGCTCTTCCAGGCTTGATTGTGTTTAGAATTCGAAGTCCTTAGAGTAAGGCTTCATATTATGCTACATTGTTAGATGCTCCGAAGTCCAGTGTTGCTGCATATCTCAACTTAATACCATTAGGACCTTGGAAAAGTCCCCAATGCCTCCTCTGTCTTTATTCGAATTTCCATCCATATAAAACTCCCATAACTCCATAAGCTCTAATGGAACAATATAGTCTTCAGGTATTTCCATTAGGAGGTTTGCTAATTCGTATGCTTTAAAGGCTTTATGATGTGGTTATTTTACCCCTATAATTTAGTACGGTTTTCAGAATTATTTTGTATCATTTTGTATCAAGTTGGTAATAATAATCTTGGTTTCATCAAATATTGGTTTTAATTTACTTCTGTAGCATTTATTCACTTTTCTGTCAAGTTTGGTGTTATTTTCATCAAAAGATTGTCAATTTAAATTAGAGCTTATTACAGTGCCAAGTTTCATGAAATTAATTTACCAAAAATATCAGTTTTGACTTGATATTTAATAGAATTTTTGGTAAATTAATTAAGTGATTTTTGATATAGATTTAATGGGATTTTTGTGAGATTTTTAAGGATTTCAACATCGGAGCATGTTTGACCGGAGAAAGAAAAGATTGAGCCTTGCTAAAGGTGAACTCATCGAGCCAGGCAGGCCAGCTCATCGAGTTGGTCACCATGGCAAACCCCAGCCAAGCCTGGCCCTTAGCTCCATGAGATGAGCGTCAGAAAAAACTCACATTAGAGAAAATAGGTCAGCTCATCGAGCTGGCCACTCGCAGACTCCCATTTTTTACTCAGTCCTGATATTTTGAATTGGCAATCTGATTTATGATTTTGTCTGTTGTAAATATTTGAAGTAGGTAGAATAGGATTTGAATTTTGTTATTTGAAGACCTTCGGATTTCCATTCCAAGACATCCAGAAACTATCTGTAAATTTCCTTTCCCCTTGAGAGCAGTTTGAGCTTCCTTTATTTCCACCATATCCATCTGCAAAAGCTTTCATCTCCCATTAATACATAAGCTATCAAGGTTCCATCTCCAGTTCAGAATGACGACCGCTTGATTCGACATGTTTCAAAAGACTACATTCTTTCCCTTTTATTATTGTTCAATTAGTGAGATCTCCCTAGATTTTGAATTGGTTGTAAGATGTGACAATTTCTACCATCTTTAATCTAAGTTGAAGTTGTATTTCATTCCTTTGTTTAAGAGTTATTTAATTATTATGTTTGGGTATTTTGATTGAATCATTCATAAGTCTGAATATTGTTTGAGTTTCATATTGTGAGTCTAATTGGGTCTTATATACCGGAGATTGTAGGTATTGACAACGCCACAATAATGGACCTGGGTTTCTAAACCCTTAGAGTTAGCTATGGCTCACACCAAGGAATCACGTGCTAAGTATTGTCCTATGAAAAGTCCATTCAATCCTTTTACATTTATACAATATTAATTAAAATTCATAATTACTCTTAAACATTGTTTGAATCATTCCTTTTATCGTATCACTGCCATATACATTCAAAGGAATTTATAGTTAATCTGGATCAACTTAGAATTAGGATTAGTAATTAGTATAAACACAACTTAAATCCACTTAATCTCGCCAAATAGCAATCTAGATTTGAGTAGTTTGGTACTTGCATATAAATCCCGAGAATTCGGTACTTGGACTTTACCAGATGTATTACTTGGTAACAATGAGGTACACTTAACCCTTAGTGAGTCTTTCAGCGATAACTCGAGGTGCATCACTTTACATGCTCGAACCGAACGCTAAGCTCAATTAGCTTTAGTGCCCATTCAATGATTCTTCTAGAGATTTCATGTCTTTGAAAAAAACTCTCAATGGTGTAACTGCGAACCACTATGGGTGACTTTGAAAGTAGTGTCTCAATTTTTGCGCCGCTACCACTACTCCAAATTGTAGCTTTTCAAGCTTCGGGTATCTAATTTTTGCATCCCTCAAGACTATACTGACATAATAAACTAGAAAAAAAATTTGTACCTTCTTCCTCCCTTATCAAGACCATACCAATGGAATATGTTGCCACACTGACATATTAATATAGAATCTCACTAGGCAATGATCTGCTTAATAATGGTTTAGATGCCATGAAGGTTTTTAGCCACTCAAAGGAAGTTTGGCATTCTGATGTCCAGTTGAAGCCTTTGGCCCCTTTGAGTCTTTTATAAAAGGGCATACATATTTTGCCGAGCAAGAGATGAAATGTCCCAATGCATTGAATTTTCCATTTAATTTCTGCATGTCATTAAGCTTCTTTAATGGTTTCATGTTGATGATGGTTTGAATTTTATCTTGATTAGCTTCAATACCTCTTTGAGAAATAATGAATCCCAGAAATTTTTCTAAAGAAACAACGAAGGTGCACTTCTCCGGGTTCACTTTAAGATTATGCTCTTGTAAGATAGTAAAGACCGTAGATAGGTCTGAAGCATGTTCTTCCACCATTCGAATCTTGAAAATCATATCATCAATATATATCTCCATCTTATCCCTAATAATATCCTTAAATATTTTATTTACCAGTCTCTAGTAAATAGCTCCTGGATTCTTCACACTAAAAGGCATTACATTATAAGAATAAGTACCTTTATGAGTTCTAAAGCTTATTTTGATACAGTCTTTCAGATTCATTGGAATTTGATGGTAACATGTCGTTGTATCAAATAGTGAATAGATGGCATAACCTACAGTTGAATCAATTAACATATCTATGCATCGAAGTGGATAAGAATCCTTCGGGCATGATTTATTGGGATATGTAAAATCTACACATAATCTCCACTTTCTGTTGGCTTTTTTCACGAGCACTATGTTGGCCATCCACTTAGGATAATATGCTTCTTTAATATGGCTATAGTCCTTCAACTTTTTTTATTTCGGCCTAAATGATTTTCTTTCTTTCATCCCTATAATTTCGCTTCTTCTAGATGACCGGAGTGGACCTGTTGACATTTAACAAATGCATCATGAGATCAGGAGATACCCCTAGTATATCTTCTGGACACCATGGAAGGGCGTCAATATTTTCTTTTAATGGTTCAATGACAGCTTCCTAGGCTCATTCGGAATCTCCATGGGTATCTGGATAGATTGCCCTTCAGCCAGCCATACAGTTTCTAGAGCTCCTACGAGTTTGGCTCTTTCTTTTTCCTCTTCAATATGACAAATCCTACAGTAGCTTCATGTTTAAAGAGGCAATATATGTCCCTTAAGCTATTATATGACTCTTTTGAGTAATCACCATTCCTCTTCTATCTAGAATTTTCCATGCTAGATGGTGAATTGAGAGGGATCCAACAAATTTAGACAGTAATAGCCTACTTACAATCACATTATAAGAAAGGATAAAATTAATTACACGAAACTCAGCCTTTGTGTACCATTTAATTAAGCCATCTCTGATTGCTACCCTCATTTGAATGTTGCCTAGAAGAGGAACCACATGGCCACTAAAACCTACCAAAGGGTACAGATAACGTATTAATCGCTATGGGTTTAGGCACAATGCTTCAAATGCCTTGCTTGTAATGGTATTCACTGAGCTGCATGTGTTAAAAAAACTGGATGGACCTTAATCTTCAACTAAAATTTCAACTACCAGAGTGTCATCATGTGCCTGTCAAGGAAGACTTCCAAAAGTGAAGTCTGACCTTGATTTGGTGATTCATTCTTTATTTATAACCTCTTCCATTTGGCCGAACGATCCTTCTTTGGTCCTCTAATAATAAAATTGATAACACCTCTTGGTGGTTGCGTTACTTGGCTTTTATGACGCGACTCTCTTGTTTTGTTTGAGTTTTTCAAAACCTTATTCCAACTTACCAGCTTTGACCATTTTGTTGAGCTATACAGCTAACTGTCTACAATCTTCAATGTCATGGCCCTCACTTTAATGGAACTCACAATACATGCCATTATGGCACCTGCTAAAGGATTTCAGCTGCGGAGGGTACTGAATATGTTGTCCATTTATTTCCACCCAATGTCGAATTTCTTTTCTAGGAGCGTTTAGATGAGCGTAATTCTGATATGTTTGCTCTCTAGATCTCCAACACTCGTCCTTGCCATTGTCACCTATGGGTTCTCTAGAATGATTAATTGCCCCCAAGATATCCTTGAGCAAAGGATTTAGGCGGTGCCATCCATTTGACGAAGTCATGAGCTCTCTTTATCAAATCAGAAACTTCTTTGGCCTTCAGGAGGTCAGCTCTTTAGACAAGTCTTTACTTCGGCAATTACATGTCATTGCTTATACTGCCCTATCCATGTTCAAATGTTTGATTTGGATAATCGTCCCCTGGAATCAATCTACCCACTCTTTGAGAGATTCACTTGGCTCTTGCACCAAGTAATTCAGATCCTACATTGGCTTGCTCTCTAGAATTGATGTGATAAAGTGTTCTCCAAACTCATTTGACATTTGGTTAAATGACCGGATGGAGCCCGTGAGAAGCTGGTTGTACCAATATGATGCAAACTCTTTTAAAGTTGTAGAAAAGAGTCTACACATAAGAGCGCCTGTTGTTGTGGTTGTCTGCAAAACCCTGTGAATTTATTTTACATGAATAGTATGATCAGTCATATCATTGTAGTCATTCAACAAAGGATATTTAAATTCCCTAGGCATGGGCTGATCCATGATTTCTTCACAAAGAGGAGTATACACATCCATCACTTCAGAATTTCATGAGTTCATTCCCGCATCCACCATTTCATGACGAAGGTCATTTTAGATGGGATTGTATACATCATCCTTGAAGAAAGTTTATTCATTAACCTTTGGGTTTGGATCAGAGACAGTTTCCTTCGTTTTGCAGATCTTGAGCTTACAAGCTTGTGACGACTAGCCTCAAATATCCACAACATATATTTGATGGAATCACGACGAACGCCTTTGCGTCTCTTCAGAGACGTTGAGTTTTCCACTCGATGAGATTGTTTAGAAGGTGTTGGAAAATGGCGACTCATTCGACGCAAATGACTAGTAGTCCTTTCTTGTGATCGACTTCTATCAATTCCATACTGAGATTCCTCCAATGCATTTATCTTTTAGGGACAAGTTTGAACGATATGATGTCCGTAGAATAGGCAATGTAGTCATGTCTGTCTGCTTGTTTACTTGCCTCTTTTGCTTCCCTTAGCTCCGCTCGTATGACTTTCATTTGCATAGCATGATCTGCTTTTAGAATGTTCTTAGATTTCTAAATAGAGCCCATATTTTATATGAGCTTTTTTTTTGTAATATTATCCATGAACCTACATTGCTCATTATCTAAAGATCCTAAACATGCTTCAATTTTCTGGTCTAATTTTGGAGTAATATGCAACGGCTCTAGCAAGTAGTCACTAGCATCAGCAAGGCCACGATTTCTGGCTGGAGTAGCTAAAGTACTAGGAATATCTGAAATTGGTTGAATAATATGTTGAGGCATGTAACTATTCATCCGAGTCATATCGCAAGGTTCTTTCCATGCTCACCGCACCACTTGATGTCTTTCAATATGCGACATAGGCTTGGTTGAATCTGATTCATCTGAGAAGGAATCAACAAACTTTCAGAGAGAGGCTGGTATATGGTGTCCCTTCTCCGATGCTTAAGTCAGCGATGTTATTGAGAATGAAAGTAAGAATGACTCGGAAAATATAGTGAATTTAGAATGATTGTGTACTCTGTGCTTCTTTGGGAATGACTATTTATAAAAATGAGGGAAATGTACATACTACTGTGTAGATCTCTACGTGTCAATGCTTGATTGTCTCACGTATCTATATGTTTTTGTGTCTATCTTTCATTTCTATAAGTTACTACGCTTTCTAGAGATTAGGAGCGTATGTTTAGAATTTGGTTATGTGATTGAAATACGTGTCTTTGATGGTGATGCTTTTTGCGCAAAAACTGAGACTTCTTCTAGTTTATTATTTAATGTGATATTTTAGTATGTTTTAATGATGATGAATAAGACCCAAATAATAAAAACTAATGTGGAAAAATAAGGGCACTTGCCTAGTATAATAAAAAGAACATATATAGGTGTAAGAAAATAGTGCATTTTACAATTCAAATAATGGAAATGTGTTGATTTGTAGATATAAATATGATTCGTATTGATAGTAGTTGACATAGCTTTGGAATAGAAGATCCAAATTAATAATTAATGATTCGAATCGAAGGGTGTATATGAAGATAAAAGAAATAAAAAGTTTGGATTGAAGAGTGAAGTCAAAGAATATTCAAAAGAAAGAAATAATAAAGGATTAAAATGGAGATTTTTGGAGTGATACCGCCGGTGGTCAGGTCAAGTCAGAAGCATGCGAGCGGATTAATAACACACTTCTTTTTCTTTTCCCACTTCAGAATCGGGTCCGTTCCTGAACATGTATAGAAGGAGCGTCTGTCCAGGATCCAAAATTATAATAATGTATTAGTACCTATTAAATTATACTTGATTAAATTTAATTTTTTTTATAATTGATTAAAAACGTTGACATTAGATTCTTTCCAAATAAAAAACGTTGGCATCAGTTATTAAATAGTCTTTCTAAATTCCCTAATTTATCTCGAATTCTTTCCAAATTTCCTAATAAAAACTTTGGGCTTCAATTCCCTAATTTATCTCAAAGTATTTCTATAATTATCTTTCTCACCTATCAATCTCAACAAAAATTTATAATTTATCTCTCCCTTTTTTAATCACACTCCAATCCCAAAGAATATTAAACAGTAATATTATACTACATCTTCAGTTCATCTTCTCAATTCATCAGCTATATAATCAATTTTCTTTTCTAATCACCTCACTATGAAACTTCCAATTACTAATAGCCTTTTTTGTTGTCTTTGAGAAACTCTATCAGATTCTGATTTATTCGGTCTTCAAAAGAAGTTTGGAAAAAACGTATCAAAATCTTCCAATTTCAAGAACTTAGACGCTAAACCTCGTTAAATGATGTGATTTTCAAATTTGGTTTTTCATTTTTCTGTTATCATGCTTTGTATCGTAAAGAGCATAAAATCTATTAGAACTATTTCACAGTTTATTAAATTTAAGAAATTTACTTCTAGAAATGCTCATACACATCATTTTGTATAAGAAATTGGGTACTTAAAGCAATATAAAATGCTTTTATTAGATATTTTATTAAATATAACAAGAAAAGTCTCATTTTTTTAAGTAATCTTTTTTTATACAATTTACTTATTTATTTATTTTTTTATTTCCACTTATTTATTAGGGCCCCATTTGGTAATTTGCCCACGGACCTTTAAAATCTAATGATCGGTCCTATTCAGAATATTAGCATTAGCATCCAGAAAGCGACAATTTATCTTCACATTTTTCAATTACATATTTCTAGTTTTTCCCGGCAGGCTCACCCAAAACAATGACCCTAACTTTTAAATCATCTGTTTATGTAACTATTTAGTTCAAATCACAGAATCAAGGATTCTTTCCAATAATATATATTTTTTTATATACATATTATATCTGTATTAAATTAATTACATTTCACTATAAAAATTAAAATTAATTAATGGAGATGCGAAATTTCTAGAAGTGTCTTTCTGCTGAGTGCTCCTTCTGTATTAGGATTGGTCCTTAGGAACATTCGGATGTCCAAGTTAGTGGGGATGTTCAAAGATCGAACCTAACTGAAATAACAGACCAAACAGATGAATTTTGATTTTTCGGTCTATTAAATTTGGTTTCAATTTTAGTTTATGAAATATATCAGTAATATTGGTGGGTTCGGTTTTTGTGACAAAATAACTGAATGAACCGAACCGACCGAATATGTTATATAATAGTTTATATAAACTATTTTTGCATGGATTTGAATTTACTAAATGGTAAAGGCTATGATTACTTTGTGTGTTTTCACCATTGGATTAATTTTCTGTTCCATCATCCAATGGTGAAAACACAACAAGTAATGGTACTTTATCAAAAACAAGGTAACCATAGAAGACACATTTACTAAATTATTTATTAGTTGCTTATTTGTATAAATTATATCTAAATTGTTTATTAATTACTTATAGATTATATAGGTTATCTTTTTTCTCGATTTGAATTTTCAAGTTACATTTTCAATTTTGAATTTTTAATAACTCTAGTTTATTCTATGATAAAATAATATAATAACATTAATTAGATAAGTTAATATACAATAATTAGATTTGATAAGTTAATATACGATAATAAGTTGATATACAATAATTTATTAATTCTTAATAGTATAAATATTATAATTATATAATATTTATATAATCTATTCAGAGGAGGGAGGTCCATCTCTTTAGCTGGAGTAGGCCTAGTGAAGGATTGGTGAAATTGAATACTGACGGATCTTGCCTAAGAGATGGTAAAATTTCTGCTGGAGGGGTGTTAAGGAATGCAAGAGGCGGCTGGGTGTATGGGTTTACTCAAAATTTAGGTAAAGGGTCTTCCTTTTCGGCGAGGCTCTGGAGGATTTATTCTGGTCTCAGATTAGCCATTAGTCTGGGTTTGAAAAAGCTAATCGTTGAATCTGACAATATGGAAGCTATCAGACTGATCTCTGATTTGAATACTACTTGTCTAAGTAGTAAGAACTTAATCAAAGGGATAAGAAGGTTTTGTTCTTCCTTCGAGACCATCAATTTCTGTCACATATTCAGAGAGCAAAATAGGGTGGCGGACCGTCTTGCAGAAGAAGGCCACATGAGGAGTCTGGGAGTTTCTACCTTCTCTTATCCTCCTAACTTCCTTTCTTCTATTCTGAGGGATGATATGGTTGAGGTCGGTTTTCCTAGACTGATCCCGGGCTAGGTTTTTCTTTTGTGGTGTTTGTTTTTTTCCTTTCCTATCCTATAAAAAAAATATAACATAAAACAAGAAATAAAAATAATTTATCTATTATGTGTTGAAACCGAAAACCGAGCCGAGCCGAAATATTCGGTTTGGTTTATTATTATTTGGTTAGGTTCGGTTCTCATTTTAGGTGTTATTAGGTTTTCGATTATTCCATTTCAGTTCGGTTTTTAGACCGAACCGATCAATGAACATCCCTACAAGTTAGCAATGTAATGAGCATACAATGTAACTAGAGACAGAAAGTAAATGAGAGAGAATCTGTCTCTTTACTCGTGTGATTGCTTGCCTTACATATATACTTTAGAGTATCGGTTGGGTCTAAGTCGGACCTTTACTATGACTGTTGGGACACACTTGGTGGTTTCTAATGACCTAAATCAATGAACAATCGTCAGAAAAGGGGCCGGAGATCCGGTGAACCCTTTCCGATGTTAAAGTCAGTAAATATTTGATGAAATATTAGACCAACTTAGAGCAAGGAAGTAAGAAATTGAGTTAAGAAGTGATGTATATGTGACAACTGAGTCTTAAGCTATTTATAGGTAAAATATGTGTACCTAGATACGTGGTGATGTTTAATTAGTCTGTGGATCCTATATTTCTGTTCCGAAATACGTGTGAATTTGGAGAGCGTGCCTTTAGAATCCAACATGATCATTGGTCCACGTGTCATCTTTAGGTAGCCTCCGAAGAGATGTTAAACAATCGAAGGTCAGTATTTGACTGAAGAGTACGTACATGGGCCTTAATGAGACTGGGGTCGAATGCTAACTTCGAGTTAAAGCTAGAATCCATTGACTTAAGGCCCATTCAAACGATACCGTATCAGATATCACCCCTAGTCTCATAATGAAATCCTTTAGAGTTCCATCGTCTAGTACGCTGAAAAGACACGCCTGACGTCCGTGACGTCACCTTAGAATCATTAATTAGCCGGCTACTTTTTGGATCAATAATTATCATTAACACGCTTCATTGATCCCAAGAACGATAAAGTTAAAAACCTTATTCTTTTCTTAGCTTACCATAAAATTGAAGAAAAAAGCCACATTGTCATCTTCTATGCTCCTTGCTCTTTGCGATTTCCACCATTGTCAAAAACCGTAAGTTTCTGTTTTTTCTCCTTTTCGTTTAAGTTTCTTCATTTTTGTACTAAAATGGCTTCTCCATCATCCAAAAACAGAACCAATAAGGCTCGCGTTAGTAAACAACCAGCCACAAACTGATGTTGACGACCTAGAAGAAGTGGTCAAACCTAGAAAAATCAATCATAGGGTTCCTGAACAACCCTCGGTTTACATGGATATATTTCTTAAAATCTAAGTCAGAAGCTAGGTCTTGTATTGAAGGTTCTTACAATTACATTTGGACTCAGTTCAAAGTTTCTATTAAGAGCATTTAGATTGATAATGTACATACAACATGCACAGATACTCGCTGAAGTTTCTATTCATTCATGGCTAGTCCCTGCCTATAAGCTTTCTCTGATGCAGATTCGGCAATATGTATAGACACTCGCTGATCAATAACATGTTTCTGTTTTTTTTTTAGAAATTCATTAATTTCCTAAAAAATTAAAAAATAAGCTATAGTCTCACGTTCTTCAACAGAAGTAGAGTATAAGGCAATGACTAATACCACCACTATTGAAATACCATGAATGTCCTATATTCTACGAGAGCTTCAAATAATAATAATAAAAAACATGTGGCTCTCTTTTGTGATAATCAATCTATATTATATCTCAATAGAGAGAACCAAACACATCCAGCTCGATTGCCACTTTGTTCGAAAAAAATTACAAACATTTAGACTACTTCAAGTCAAATTTGCTGATTAATTAGCAGATGTTTTCACCAAAGCATTGTCGAGCTCTTTGAGACAATTTTAGACAAGCTAAGAGTTGTAGATGTCTATACTCCAGGGGTAATAAGACTAATGAAAGAAAACAGTATTTTTTTGCATTTTTGGTTGAAGCGTTTAGTTAAACGACTCTTTGAGGTTTAGTGAGGGGTATAAATCAGAAAGATTAGGTCTCTTTTGATGAATTTTCTTTTTGTTCAATCTTGATACTTTTCTAGCTCCGTCCGGGCATGTTAGTGTTCGTTTTTCTAACTTCAAGGATTTATGGGCTTTTATTATATGTTCCTCTTTGTTGAGATTCAGTTGGGCCTTATCCTTATGGACAAACATGAATGATAAAGTCTAGAACAGTAAACAATCATCATCTCCTATTTTATTTACCAATGCTACAACATTTTTTGTCTAAGTGGAAGCATGCTTAGTTTTCTGTCCACCCCTTTTAGCTCCAGTCGAGACAACTTGGTCTCCGCCCCCTCATAATTTTCTGAAAGTGAATGTGGACGCAATCCTCTTCGCTAATTCCGGCTTTGCGGGCTTTGGTTGTGTGGTTAGAGATTCTTTGGGCAATTTCGCTAATTTTCTGTAAACAGACATAACTCACTCCAAAAGGTATTTCAAAAGGTCAGGATTGTCTCACATATTTAAAGAGTCATATAGCTTCCTCATTTAGCAACGTAGGATATTTAACACGCCCCCTTACACCCAATTAATTTGGTGGGTGATGCTAATATCAGCCGGAGCCCCAACATTGAACCATGGCCCTGATACCATGTAAACAAATGCCTAACTCATCCCAAAAGGTACCTCAAATGGTGAGAATTGTTTCACATATTTAAGGAGCCATATAGCTTCCTCATTTAACAATGTGAGATATCTAACATAGACTAATTCCTTGTTGTTATTTCAGACTATGACCAACTCCTCCGGTGTCTTTTCTCCTTTTAATATCATTGTTTATGATTGTAAATCCATTTTAGGGGATTTAGTTAACTGTTCTGTTAGTTTAGTTCATAGATCAACGAACATTACAGTTCATGTGCTAGCTACGACGGTAGTTGCAATGTCTGATTATGGGAATGAGTTGATGTCCCTCTCACTTTTCTTTGTAATTTTCTTGGTTCTTATGCTCTCTTAAGTTTCAAAAAAATATATTCGTAGATGTAAAGTTGAGTGCCCATGATGAATGCAAATTACCTCTCTTCTAGCACCCCTTTTTCTAGGGGTATTCAAAAACCGAAACAGATCGAAATAATCGATCGAACCGATGAATTTCGGTTTTTTGGTTCAGTTTTTCGATCTATTAGATTCAGTTTCGGTCTTAAATATTAAATTATATCAGTAATATCGATTGATTCGTTTTTTATGATAAAATAACTGAATTAACTAAACCGATCGAAATTAGAATTAATTATTAATTACCTATTATTAATTATCTGATTATTAAGAGTCCTAAGCCAAATAATCTATTTTCATGATGGTAATCAGTAATATCGATTGATTCGTTTTTTATGATAAAATAACTGAATTAACTAAACCGATCGAAATTAGAATTAATTATTAATTACCTATTATTAATTATCTGATTATTAAGAGTCCTAAGCCAAATAATCTATTTTCATGATGGTAATGTACTGAAGCGACATATATTTTGTCAAAAAAATTTTTTTTTGTAGAAACAGAAAAGGAAAAACAAACAAACAAAAGAAAACCTAACGTGGGATTAGTCTAAGGAAACTGACCCCAAACCTATCCTCTAAAAGAAGAGAAGAGATAAAGATAGAAGGATCCGAATTAATTATCTTATTTGTTAGTTCTATTATCAAATTTATGATACTTTGTGATATTAATTATCTTATTAGTTACTTTATGACATTAATTATCTATTATCAATTTATCAAAATATTAGAATATATCCTAAAACGGTTGAGTTTCAACTTTTGAATTAATAAAAAATTGTTCAGTTAGCTTTCTAAAAAAATGTACAGTAAGTAATGTGTTTAATAATATTCATGAATACTAATCTAACATTATTTATATTGTACAGTGCAAACTATTTTTTTAGTTTAGTATCATGAATTTTTAACCTACATATTTTTACAATATAATATAAACTAATAAATAATTATTTATTTATTTAATAAATGATGCAACTGAGTACCGAAATATTTGATCGGTTTGGTTCGATTTTTTAATATTATTCGATTAGATTCAGTTTTCATTTGAAATGCAGTATTCAATTATTTCGGTTCGGTTCGGTGAACCGACAGTTTAACACCCCTATCTTTTCCTGCTTTTCGTTGATTGGGTTTCGCTGGAATATTTATTGGGCCAGGCCTGTAAATGGAAGTTGTTAAAACGGCCTAGAAATCGATCAGGGACGGGACTGCTGGAGGGATTCGGGTGCCGGCTATATGGGTAATATCCACACCGTTTTCAGCATTTCTGGCTGCGATTCGTTCCCAACTTAGAATCGTAATATCCACAACACAGTCATGGAGTTGTCCGCGCCTTTATCTGTTCATGTTCTTCCCTTCTCAGATCCTCCATACAAGTTTCTTCAAACTCACCCATCTATTGCTCTTCTCTCCACTTGCAGAAATCTCCAAACTTTCAAACAAATACATTGCCATTTTATTAAAACTGGTCTCTACAATACCCATTTTGCTCTCAGCAAGCTCATCGAGTTTTCTGCCATTTCACCTTATGGTGATCTCCCTTACGCTCTCTTGCTCTTCAAAACTACTCAAAACCCAAATCAAGTTATTTGGAATAATATTATTAGAGGTCTCTCGCTCAGCGAATCTCCGCTTTTAGCTTTAAAGTACTATGTTGCTATGGTTCTATCGGGTCTGAATCCAAATACCTATACGTTTCCTTCGGTTCTCAAGTCCTGCTCGAAAATTTCAGGTACCCGTGAAGGGAAACAAATTCATGCACATATATTGAAACTTGGACTTGAACAGGATGCCTTTGTGCGCAGTTCATTGATTACCATGTATGCCCAAAATTGTGATTTGGGCAATGCAAGATCGCTGTTTGAAAAAAGTTATATGAGAAATGTGGTTTCTTTGACGGCTTTGATCACTGGTTATGCTTCAGGGGGATTCCTGGATGAAGCTCGACAGCTGTTTGATGAAATTCCTGTTAAAGATGTGGTGTCCTGGAATGCTATGATAGCAGGATATACTCAGGCTGGTCGACTTGCAGAGGCATTAGCGGTGTTTGAAGATATGCGTGGAGCAGCTATTACACCCAATATTAGCACAATGCTTAGTGTGCTTTCTGCATGTGGCCAGTCAGGGTCACTCAAACTGGGCAAATGGGTCCATTCTTGGGTTGAGGATCATGGACTTGGATCAAATCTTAAGCTCGTAAACGGACTTATCGACATGTATGCTAAATGTGGAGAATTGATAAAAGCTAAAACTTTGTTTGAGAGTATAGAAACCAAGAATGTGGTTTCTTGGAATGTTATGATTGGCGGTTATACCCGTATGAGCAGTTATAAGGAAGCCTTGGCGCAGTTTAGGCGAATGCTGCAATCAAATGTTGAACCTAATCAAGTGACCTTGTTAAATATTCTTCCAGCTTGTGCAAACTTAGGTGCTCTTGGACTTGGTAAATGGATTCATGCTTATATAGACAAGAACAGGGAGAATTTAGCCACTGTTGCGCTTTGGACTAGCCTTATTGATATGTATGCAAAATGCGGTGACATAGAGGCAGCTCAACAAATATTTGATGACATGAACAATAAAAGCTTGGCTTCTTGGAATGCTATGATTTCTGGGTTCGCTACGCATGGGAGTGCTGATATGGCTCTCAATCTTTTTTCAAGAATGACAAATGAAGGCTTTATACCAGATGCTATTACCTTTGTCGGTGTATTATCAGCATGTAACCATGCTGGTCTGGTAAATCTTGGACGCCAATATTTCAGTAGAATGACGCAAGATTACAAGGTTCGTCCGAAATTGGAGCATTATGGATGCATGATTGATCTTCTAGGCCGAGCTGGGCTGTTCGATGAAACAGAGAATTTGATGAAGAATATGGAAGTGAAACCGGATGCGGCTATATGGAGTTCATTGCTTGGAGCTTGTAGAGTTCATGGACGAATTCAAATGGCCGAATTTGCAGCCAGACATCTTTCTGAACTGGAGCCTGAAAACCCAGGGGTTTATGTGCTCTTATCAAACATCTATGCAAGAGCTGGAAGGTGGGAAGATGTAGCGCGAATTCGGACAAGAATAAAAGATAGGGGAATGAAGAAAGTTCCTGGTTGCAGCTCAATTGAAGTGGATAGCATAGTTCATGAGTTTGTTGTAAGCGACAAGACACATCCTGAGAGCAAAGAAATCTATGAAATGGTGAATGAAATAGATAGTCTTCTGGCAAAGGCTGGATTCAAAGCGGACACATCTGAGGTTCTGTATGATATGGATGAGGAATGGAAAGAAGGAGCTTTGAGTCATCACAGCGAGAGGTTAGCCATTGCTTATGGTTTGATCAGTACAAAAGCAGGTACAACGTTAAGAATAGTTAAGAATCTTCGTGTATGCGGAAATTGTCATTCTGCTACTAAGCTAATATCAAAAATCTTCAACAGAGAAATTATAGCTAGAGATAGGAATCGTTTCCATCATTTCAAGGACGGTTGTTGCTCATGCAAAGATTATTGGTAACCCCATAGACATATATCATATTAATATATATATAAATTTCATTGATTCATTTGAAGGTCAAGTACAATGGTCTTGCATAGATGATAAATTTTACATAAATGCATCGATCCTATATTAATAGAAAGTGAAGGTGGTCCCTCAATTGGTAGAATTGTGATTGAAGGAGTTCCTTCTTGCTGTGGCCAGCACAGTCTTGTCTGCAACTATGAAATATGCAGCCCCAGCAACTGAAAATGCAGAATGAATGAGATTATTAGATGAGAAAAAAAGAAGAAAGAGTAGATGAAAAGCTAACCTGTAGATATTATAAGAGCTTGAGCAGTGTGGTTGAGATTGGCTCTTGCCCAGGGAAGCATTCTTGCAGTGGCCAGCTGTAGGAGAAATGAGTTAGGTTTTCATTTAAAAAAAGTGAATTGATGAGTAACAACTGAACTTACAGTAGGAATTGCAGTAGCAATGGTAGCAACAACAGCTGCTTTAGCTCCTGCAACTACACCTTCTGTTGAAAATGAAAATGTCATATAAAAGAAAACCTTGCTGAAAAAGAAGAAAGGAAAAAAGTAAATACCATGAGAGCAACGCTTAGCCATGGCCAACTTTTGGTCAAGAGGAGAGTGAGCCTTGTTTTCCATAATTAATTAGTTTGATAACTGGATGAAGAGGAAGTGAGATTTGCTTTCATATTTATAGTAAAGTGAATTGAAGTGAAGTCATAAAGTTGTTGATGGTTTTGAGCTCCACTCAGTCAGTCACCTTGTATTCTAATTTTTCACCAAAACAGAAAACAGCAGGCCTCTCTTACTTTGATTTCAGGGAACTCTAATAAGAAAAAGTGTAATACATTGGATTATGGAAAGGAGCCCCTGGTTTAAGATGAAAAACCCTCAAAACCATGGGTGAACATGTGTCTCTGTATGCAGCACTCACTTGGAATGTGTTACACGTGTCCCTAATTAAGTACATTTATTGGTATTGGGAGAAGACAGGGCAACAACTCACTGTAATATGTTGTTGGATGATACTAGTAGTTTAGAATTATTGATTATCAAGTTAAAATTTAAGAAAAAACGAGTTAAAATAAGTTCCAACAGTCTTTTAGGGTCCGTTTGGTATACCGTAATTCAATGTAATGTAATCAATGTCGTAATGTAATTAAAATTGTAATGTAATGGAATGGAATAGTGATTCTATTACCATGTTTGGTTGACAATTATGATGTAATGTAGTAACCATTACAATACTTATATTTTCCTAATTAAATGCAATCATAAAATTTTATTTACATAATTAAAATCAACGAAAAATGTGAAAAATCGAATCGAAATCAAATACAAAATTAGATTAACTGAAATCAATAAATTAATATATAGTGTTTCGCTTTTTCATATTTTTTTTTACATTTTTCTCGTTTCTTTTAATTTCCATTTTCAACATTTTTCACCGTTTTTCTATTTTCTCATTTCTCCGGTTTTTCATTTTTCGCATTTTTTCGGTTTTTCGTTTTATTTTTCATTTTTCTCGTTTTCAATTTTCATGTTTTTCTACCTTTTGCGTTTTTAACAAGAATGAGAGGTGAGATTTGAGAAATGAGAGGTTAGATGACAATGTAATGAAAATTCAAGATATTTTTCTATGTAATGAGGATTACAAGGTTTCTTCAACAAAATTTAACTCAATGTTTTCTTATTCCATTAAAATGAAATTGTAACATGCAACCAAACATAGTAATGAGCCTTTAATGTAATGGTCATTCCATTACGAAGGTCATTACATCTTACCAAACGGCACCTTAGTGAGTCTTCAAATCACTAACAGCTTTTCAATCATTTCTAATTAATAGAGAGTCTCTCTCCACATCCTAGTATTTTTTATTAATAATTTATTATTGAAGAGTTTTATCTCCTTTCAATATTAATAAATATAACAATTACTAATAATTTTAATGATAAAATAATAAATAAAGAGTGAATATAAAAAGTATTGTTAAAGATGGTATATCTTAGTCACTCTTAAATTACTAAGTCAATTATTTATATTATTTTTAGAGATTGCACTAAGAGTTTCTTGAAGATGTTCTTACTCTTTTTGGTCTTAATTTGTCTTTTTCTTGACTTATTCCACAAATTTATCCAACAAAACTTGAACTTCTAAACTTTTAAAATATTCTGATAGCATCCCCAACTTACTTAAAGTATAATCATCACACAGTTTCGAAAAAGTAATACGAGTTTTGGAAAAATAAAATGACCAAAATCGTAGTAATTTTTTTGGGTTTATTAAATATATTTATTTTGCTAACTGGATGCAACCTAATTCCTATGACTTGAGGCTACCATAGCAAGACCCTCATCTTTCCTAAGTTTTTCCATCTTAAATTCCAAGAACAAAGGATCTACTACATACATGTGTTGTTGGGTCCAAAAAGGTGATTGTTGCATACTTCCATCTTCCTTTCCCTTTGATCTTGTTTACATGTATTGTTGAAGCCCACAAAAAAGGCAATCATAGTCCATTTGACCTTGGTTGTAGCGTATTAGTTTCCATTGATCTAATCATTCCTAAATATTGGTTTTGGAGATTTTTATGTTGGAAATTAGGCTAAGGTATAGCAGCGGAAATATAAAATTTTTAACCTATTTTCATAAACCACAAGATCCGTTAACCGTTATTTCATATAAAGAGGGATGAGAAGAATTACCTCTTGATGATCAATCTACCGTTGTTAATGAAGTGCCCACAACTCTTCTTCGAGTTCCCAAGCACGAAATAAAACACGGGAAGATTAATTTAGAATCAATAGTTGAATAGCAACCAAAGTAGATTGCCTCTAATTAATCAACACAAGATCAAAGATAAAAGAAATAGATGAAATCAATTGATCGGAAGGAAGCCGTGGAAAATCTCGTCCTCGAACTGGGGTGTCGAAATTTTCTCTCTCTTGCACTATAGGGGATTTCGAAAATCTCTCTAGGGTTTTTAAGCTTGGATTTCGAAAATCCTAAGGGAGGGGTTATTTATAATCTCTTGTATCTAATCCCTAGTTAGATAGAATTAGGTTACTGAATAGGAATTCAATTCGGAATAGAATTCCTAATTATTATCTCATTATATATCTAATATATCAAGGATAATAATAATAACCTTATTGGATAATAATATGAGTATTATAATCTAATTAAAACTCCTAACTTATTTATCTCTTAATTAATTTAATTCATAATCCTAATCCAATTAGAATTACGACCCCCCCTTGGTCCATGGGCCTTATTGGGCTCAATTGGGCTTCCATCAATTAATTAACATCTATCTCTCTTTTAGGTTCTAAGTCTTATGTGTGACCCATTAGGTTCTTATTGCTTCTAGCCGTATGCAACGTTATTAAATAATTTTCAAAGAATTATATTTAATCTTTGCATAACGGAATGATGTACAGAGTATGTGATTAGCAAGTCCGTAATCATTCCCCCAGAGCCATAAGAAGACAGGTTGATTCTGTCGTTAACCTTTCCGTATTAGTTACAGTATAATTCGAACTTTTATCAACTACATCCTTGAACTGAATCTTATGAATATGGATGATGTCAAGTCACATATAGCGAGACGTTCGTTTTACTTGTACAGGCCGAGTCAACTCAAATAGATAGGTTAAGTGAAATCTGTATTTCAAGTCTTAAGCTATCACCTTGCAAGGATTTAGAGTCGAGTCTTCCACAAGCGATCCTTGGATGTATCTCCCATTTATCGGGAGTGATAAATGCTCAATCCAATATATAACGATCCCGCAATCACTTCCTGTGATACCCAACGTCTACTGTTCACACCCTAGAGTCATCTCTGTTAAGGATCGTGTTACACTAGAGTCAAAGCGTCACATTCCGTAATCTAGAATACCAATTAATATTCCTTTGAGTCTGAGGATTAGTTATACCTATTAATACCAATGAGATGAACAGGTGATCACAAGGATGAATCTACCCATCCTGTTATCTCAAATCGGATCCCCAATCCTAATGAACTACTTTTCATCGAATCCATGTAACTGTCCAGATATCTGTATATATGAAGCTTGTGAGATCAGCTTTCTGTCGGACAGAAGACATTGTTACATGCAAGTCTCAACAGTGATATATCAATCCTAAACATATCACTTGACTTGGGATGGTTTTAAGTTTATTAGTTTATTATAAAGTTTTGTCTCACTTCATGCTTGTATGAACACTTTATAATCACTTTAAACAAACTTACGGATTTCCTTTTATTAGACTTTATTTAGTGCTTAAAAGGGATTGCCTTTATATAGTTATAAAACATATATCTCATTAAAACAAATGATATAAAGAACAATTCATTTACATTAAGTTTGTATCCTAGAACAATTGTCTATAGGACACTAAACCCCAACATACTCCCACTTGGACTAAAGCCAATTGTTTCTAAAACTTATCCCAGTAGAAGTTAAATGACGATCATGCACTTTCTGGGTTAAGGGCTTTGTCAACGGATCTGCAACGTTGTCCTCTGTAGGTACTCTTTCTATTCTCACATCTCCTCTAGCCACAATCTCTCTTATGATGTGGTATCGCTTAAGGTAATGCTTGGACGCATTATGAGACCGTGGTTCCTTTGCTTTCGCAATGGCTCCATTGTTATCACAATACAGTGTAATGGGATTTACAATGTCAGGCACCGCACCAAGTTCTGTAATGAACTTTCTTATCCAAACTGCTTCCTTTGCTTCTTCCGCAGCTGCGATATACTCTGACTCGGTCGTAGAGAAAGCTACGCTTCCCTGCTTGGAACTCTTCCAACTGACCGCGCCCCCATTCAAGATAAACAGGTATCCTGATTGGGATTTAAAATCATTCTCATCTGTGAGATGACTTGCGTCTGAAAATCCTTCTATTTTCAGATCACCTTCTCCGTACACTAGGAACATATCTTTAGCTCTTCTCAAGTACTTAAGAATGTTCTTGACGGCAATCCAATGCTCGTCTCCCGGATTTCCTTGGTAACGACTCGTTACAGATAACGCGAACGCTACGTCAGGTCTAATGCATAGCATAGCATACATAATCGAACCGATTGCGCTGGCGTGCGGGACTACATCCATGCGTCTTTTGTCATCATCGGTTTTAGGACATTGATGATTGTTTAACTTTACTCCATGTAGCATGGGTAAGTTACCTCGTTTCGATTCAAGCATGCTAAACCGATTTAGCACCTTTTCAATGTATGTAGCCTGTGAAAGACCAAGCAGTCTTCTTGATCTATCTCTGTAGATCTTTATACCAAGTATATAAGCTGCTTTACTAAGGTCTTTTATTGAGAAGTTACCAGATAACCATTCTTTAACCGACTGTGGTAGAGCAATGTCATTTTCCATTAATAATATATCGTCCACATATAGTATGAGAAATGCTATAGAGCTCCCACTTGCTTTCTTGTAAATGCAAGCTTCTTCGCAATTTTGTTCGAAACCAAATTGTTTTATGGTTTCGTCAAAACGCTTATTCCAGCTTCTTGATGCTTGCTTGAGTCCATAAATGGATCTCTGAAGTTTGCAAACTTTATTTGCATCCTTCGATATGAAACCTTCAGGTTGCATCATATATACATCCTCAAGCAGGTTTCCGTTTAGGAAAGCTGTTTTCACATCCATTTGCCAAATCTCATAATCGAAGTGAGCGGCAATTGCAAGCATGATTCTGATTGATTTGGACATAGCCACAGGAGAGAAAGTTTCGTCATAATCAATTCCTTGCTTCTGACGATATCCTTTCGCTACTAACCTAGCTTTGTAGGTGCTAACCTTTCCATCCATGTCTATCTTCTTTTTGAAAATCCATCTGCACCCAATGGGTTTTATCCCTTCGGGTAGATCAACCAAAGTCCACACTTGGTTAGTATACATGGAATCCATTTCAGAATCCATGGCCTCAAGCCATGCTTTAGAATCTGGACTAGTAAGAGTCTCTTCGTAGTTTTCGGGTTCGTCGTCTAACACGGGAACCTCATTATCATCTCCCACTAGAAAACCATATCTAACTGGGAGTTCAAGAACTCTTTGTGATCTACGAATAGGTGGCACTAGAGTCTCATCTAATGGAACTCCTTCGGGTACCTCAACCGCCTCTGTTGTTTCAGTCGATGTTTCTTCTTCTTGAACTTCGTCAAGTTCAATCATGCTTCCCTTTTGTGTTTCTTCGAGAAACTCTTTCTCTAAGAAGGTTGCATGTTTGGATACTATCACTTTCTGATCATCTGGATGATAGAAGTAATATCCCACAGTTTCCTTAGGGTATCCAATGAAGAAACATTTATCAGATTTCGAATCTAGTTTGTCGGACGCAATGCGTTTGACAAATGCTGAACAACCCCATACTCTCATAAATGAGAACACGGGTTTCCTACCAACGAACAATTCATATGGTGTGGAACTAGCGGATTTAGTTCCACACCATATCGGATTAAAACATATATCTCATTAAAACAAATGATATAAAGAACAATTCATTTACATTAAGTTTGTATCCTAGAACAATTGTCTATAGGACAGTAAACCCCAACATATTTTACATTTCTTGTTTTGATATTAACTCTGTCAATCGAACTTATCATTTTCTTTGAATCATTAGTGGAGTTTCAAGTTTGCTTATTTGCTTAAACATTGATTGATCACTTTGTTTTTTTTACTAAACGTGAATCTTACAAAGCTCCATTCTTTAACGATCAAGTTCGATACTTACAAGAAGCCTCTCGATCAGAATATGATACATTTAAGAGAAAATGTTGAATATGATCAATTAAGTTTAATGATGCTAGTCACAAGTTGTTATTTGTTTTTTACCTAACAATTGGGAGCATATGAAAATGCACTTAACTCACACCAAAAGCACTAATACTTTCGATGATGTTATTCCCCATCTTGAAAATTGAGGAGGATCATTTAACATCGATTAAGATCAGTGTCGATGTGTATTATGTTGTGTTGGACATACTTAGTTGGAAACAATTCAAATAATCAAGCCAAGGAGTGTAAGTGCGTAAAATGGAAAAAGGTAAAGAATAGGCTATAAAGAGGCTAAGAAGCTGAAATATAAAGAAAATAGTAGGTCTAGGAAGATAATGCAGAACATTTGATGAGTGAAATGCTTCAAATGGCAATTAAAGATACATTACCCAATCTACTGCCAAGGTACATTCAACTGACTCACGATTAAGGTAAATAATATATTTCTAGTAATGCCACATTACTGTTATAAACTAGGGATTACTTCAATCTAACTGTTTAGTTCTGATAAAAGAAAATATGCATTTATGTAGTTAAACTTACTATATCAAATAAATCAAATAACTTAGTATATTAAAACTAAGTACATTCAACTGACTCACGATTAAGGTAAATAATATATTTCTAGTAATAATACATTCAACATGTTGTCCCCATTTGATTACTGCCACCCCATTCTTAGGGATGGCATGTTGTCCCCATTCCTAGGGACGATTTTCATCCCGTATTAATGGTGACAATTTTTTGCGCCTATAGTAAGGGTCAACAATCGTCCCCAAAAAATAATATGTTAATAACTAATTAAAACCAATAAATTATCAATTTTAAACAAAAATATGAACATAATGGCAACCCATGAACTCAAATATGAACATAAACCATAAAAAAATCACAAGTTTAAGTTTATTATGAACACAATAATTTATTACCTAATGGTAATATTCAACAAAAAAAAAATATATTAGAAAAAGGAATTGAACAGTAAAGTTTATTGAGTTTGTTCTTCCCAAATTACTTTTCCTACATACATTATTATATAGCAAGTCATACATGTATAATCACCACCCAAACAATGCATTGGATCTTGCTCGGTGATATTTCCATGTTTTCCATATGCAGTTGGTGAAGCTTCTCATTCTCCTCTACAAGCTCTTCAATAACTTGCTCGTGAATACCTTAATAGATAAAAAAAGATTACCATTTAACAAGCTCTGACAATTCACAATGATTTCTTTAAGAAATGGTATACTTTCATAGGGAAGTGAATGAGGAAAACATAGCAATTAATATTAATAGTATTAATAAAATAATACCTTGTGTTTTTTTATAAGAATTATATGTTTCAGTCCATTGAAGAATGTTCTACTCATGATGAAAAAGATTCGGGGTTCTGGTATAAATTCTCCAAATTACTTGTGCTTAGAACAAATTACCTGTCAAGACATCAACATGAGAATTGGCTAAAGCAACTTTTCCTGAAGAGCTTTTATTGATAGATGTATACCGTCATTGGAAATTTAAGAGCAGAACAAAAGGTTTTAACAAATTATTGATCAATTGTACCAAAATCAGAAGTGAAAAATCCTTCCATTCGGCTCTAACATAACATTCACCCCAGAATTCTCATACAGTGAGGTGGAGAATTAGTGCAAGTCACTACCGATTAACATCTGCAAGTGACCAGGACAAGGATGCAAGATGAACTAATATGCAAAATACATAGACCATGACAAGGATGGTCATCAAATTATCATATGTGAGCAAATTTTGTTATCTTAGGTATCAGAAAATGCAAAGTTATTAGGAGCTTCTGTTACCATAAATCCTGGCGTGTTATCAGGACATGTAAAATTACGATGCTATTTATAGTAATAAGCTAACAAATGCAGTAATTTAGTTTATTTCATCATTTGGGATAATGATCGAGTCTAAAGGTTCACATATAAGGTTGAATACAAAAATATACATCAAAGTTCACTTTTTCACATATTAGAATAAACGCGTCAAATAATTTCAACAAATGAGGGCTTCTCCAACAAATATGTTCATAAGTACCAAAATAGCCAGGTTGAACCAAATTAAAATTACCTGCCACCCAAATTCAGTCTTTGATGTTCCTTAAAACAGAAGCTATGCATACTTCCAACATCTTCTCTATAGCATCTTGTCTGCTTTTCACTTATAAGTTGAGTCCTTCTGCTAGTATCGCTATATTTAAGTCAAGGAAATACCTACTATTATAATAAAAGCATATAAGAACAAACAATAATTTATACTAGAAATCTGGAATCACAATTCAATTAAGCCTGTAAGACAAAAGGTATGTGGAAGGCTAAATATATTGTCGTAATGAGGCTAGACCAAGACTATAAATTCTTTTAAAGCATACCTCAACTTCATGAAGATCGTCGAATGTATCAATAGATATGTTTGTAATGAATGAGATAGACCTATGCTGAATAAATTTTGCATACGGGACTCAACTGAATTTGGTTACGAACACATAAACTTTCAAAAGCCATAGCTGCATTAGCTCAGCGCATTAAGAAAAATTTAAACCCTGAATACCAAATGCAGAAGTATATGAAATAGGGATGCAGATAGAGAGAAAACGGAAAAGGAAACTCCAACATAAAAGCTTCAAGAAGAATAACCCAAAGACTAACCTATATCATATGCACAATCATATTGCTCTCTCTCCCAACCATAGCAAGCATCCTCAGAAAATGGCAATTACAGCAAGTACCTGTACAGTGTGAAATTTGACAAGCCCATATGTTAGATAAAGGACTCATATTAAACTATTTCTTAAGATTCTAATAAAGTAGATTTCAAAGGTAGCAGTAAAAGTCATAATCTACTAGGCTAAGTCATAAAAATAATCTAAAAAGTGCACACCCATCCCCTAGAAGGAAACATAAAATAGAGAAACCATTACTGATGCCAAAAGTGCATATACGTAGAGATATTAATCGTGCACAAGTTAAATTCTTTTTCATTAATTCACAAATCTTCAACGGAATCCATGTGTGGTGAATGTAGTGTGTGTAAATATTTAAAAATCATTACCCAACACAATTATACAATACGATTATACAATGAAGATATATAAGTCATTTGATAATATCTATGATGCACGGACACGGACAAGAAGACGGACATGGACACGGAAATGAACACGGGAAATGTTATTTCTAAAGCATAATCTTCGTAATAGTCTACAAAAGAAAATGGACAAAGACACGAAATGGACACAAACATGAAACCCAAGAGCACTACTAATTAGAGTATCCGTGCAACATAGGATAATATAATGCTCCATCAATTTATGTGTAAGGTTTGAGTTAGTGGGATATGTGGTGTCCTACATATATGCAATGATATTAACATACCTTGGCCAAGTGTGAGCTAAATGAAATTCATAGTAGATTATGAAAAATGTGACTATAGATCAAAATACCTACAATCCAACTTAGCAGCTCAAATTTCTCAATGAAAAATACAAGAATCATAGTAGCCCTCAACAACTGAATTTAAGCAGCAGAGTTATGGTATAAAAAATTCTAGGTTTAATGAAATCAAACCAAGTCCATCTTCCCAAAATCAACCAGTCCTAAAATCGATTGACTCAACTCTCATAAAATTAACAATGATATCAATTAATAGACGAAAACCTCGGAAACACATAACAAACAGAAACAGAAACAATTTAACATCTGAAAACCCTAACTAAATTTATTTAAATGATTAAATTGAACAACCTGATGTTTTGCATGTCGTCGCTGCCATTGGAGTTATTGGAGATATAGGCCACCATTCAAGCTATTATGGACGTTGAAACCGTCCTCTGGAGAAGGAATCAAAAAAATATTTTGTTAGAGAAAAACAGAGAGAAAGGGTAGACATGTGGCAGAAGGAGAAAGAATGGCAGTGATGGTAGAGGAGATTGAGAAATGGAGTAAGGGATAAACAGGAGTGGTGTGATGAAAGAAGAGACGGGAGGACTATGGAAGATGGAGAATCACAAAGAGGGAATACACGAGAGTAAGAGCAAACCATATTTTTTAATTAAATATTCAATTTTAGAGTTTCTATTTATTTTGTTTGTTATTCTATATCGAATCGTCCCTTTTTCTAGGGTGAAGTTCAATTGAGGACAACTTATATTTTAGTCTCTAATATTATCTGAAAATCATAATTTAGGGACGATGTTCTCAAAATGTCCTCAAGTATTTGTGCTCAAAAGTCAAATTTTTTGTACTGTCTATTAACTTTTTTGCAATAAAATATAGGCCTAAACCATACGCAGTCCCCTGAATTTATCAATTTCGATTATCTTACCCCCTAAACTTATGGGACGACCTATTTATCCCCTCAACTATTTAAAAGTGGTATTAGTAACCCCCTATTTTCATCATCACGGAAACAAGATGAAGTTCCAATATTAGTACAAGTGTTCATGGAAGTATTAGAACCAACATTCATATATGTAGATGATTTAGAATGAGTTAAAGCTATATGCACTTTTTATAAGAGAACTTGTGTACTGTCTATACTAACTTCATTTGTAGCTTGTTTTAGTACTGCACAACCTTTTTTTTATTATGACATTGGTGCTTGCAATGAGAACATGTCATAATTATTTCCATTATAACAAAAAGAGGGGTTGCTAATACCACTTTTATATAGTTGAGGGAACAAATATGTCGTCCCGTAAGTTCAGAGGACAATCGGACTAAAATTGATAAGTTCATGGGGTTGCGTATGGTTTAGGCTCAATATATATATAATTTAATGTAGGTTTAATTAATATAATTTTATATAATTAAGTAAAATATAATTTACTTACGAATGAAATTCAGGTACAGGCTATGCTTACTTTGTTTTTAACAAAGTAAGCCTTACTTTGTGTGTTTTTACCATTGGATTAATTTTATAATCCATCATCCAATGGTGAAAACACACCAAGTAATGGTACTTTGTCAAAAACAAAGTAACCATAGAAGACACCAATGAATTCAATGTATAATATTTAATTAATTATGTTTTGGTAAACATTTTATTTAGTAAAATTTCTAATTCAATAAAATTGATGGCCAATTTCACAAATTTAGTAATTTACGGTTTTATCCCCTAAAAGATCCTTAGATTCAATTTTTTTTCCTTATCGTTTATTGAGAAGCGTATATTTATCCATAATGTACGAAATTATGCAAATTTCTCCATAACTTTTCTAATCAAGATCAATTTTACCCTTACAATACCAAAAATTTGAACGGAGTGGTTTGACAGTAATTTGACTATCATATCGAACCTTCCAACTAAATTTATTGATAATTTGGGACAATTTTATATATTTTAACAGGATTTAAATTCTCGACCACTCGATTTAAAAGATTCTAATAATATGTGATGTAACCAATTGAGTTAAAAACTTTGATCGGTAAAATTTGATAATAATTTTTATTATTCCCTGTGAAATACTTCCTACAAAAAACCCCTTTTAGGGTTGAAGGATATAAAATATACCATACGTTGGATTTTAACTAAATGACATTAATGTGAAAGATAATAATAAAATTAGTTTGAAACCTTAAAATCAGATTGAATTTTTAGTTTTTTTTAATAAACGAATCAATTAGATTAATGAGCCAAATCAGCTAAAAGAACACCAAATAGGAAAGGAGGTGGACATGCCCACTCCCCACGAACAGACTCCGACACAACCGTCCGTGCTAAGCTATGAGCCGCTGTGTTTGCTGAACGTTTGACAAAAGAGATTGATACTGTATCTAACTCTTATAAGAAATCAAAACAAATCGAAAGAATGTCTAAAAGATATGAGTTGTGTGACGGTTGGCTTTGTAGTGTTTGAGCAATATAGAGACAGTCCGTTCGGATATCTATGTTTCCTACATTATGAGCCTTTATCCATGAAAGTGCCTCCTTTAATGCTATAGCCTCTGCTATTACCGGTTCGAACAATCCTCCCAAAGCTCTATGAAATGCACACTTACAGTTTCCTGTTGAATCCCGAATAATGAAACCCATGGAGCTGTACCCTGCGTCAACATTACATGCTAGAGTGCCCTCTGTAGGGCGAATCCATCGTACTGGTGTTGCTGGCGTACGCTGCTGCAGATTTTGTGCATTTCACAGTTCCTTTGCCATATTCCATTCCCTCACTTCTTGACGTATCTGTATTACTACGCTTCTAGCGTTGTTTCTGCTCTGCTTCCAAACTATCTCATTTCTGTGCTTCCAAATCCCCCAAATGCTAACTACAACTTCTTGGATTGCCTCGCTGCAATTATTCACCAAAAATTCTTTAAACCAGCTCAAAAAATCAGCAACTTGTGTCATTCTTTCATCCCCGAATAGCTGTAGCCAAACTTGTTTTGCAAACTCGCAATCAACCAGTAGATGTTGCTCTGTTTCATTCTCCGCATCACAAATTGGACATTTATTTGGGAAGCTGCTATGCCTCATTGCTAAATTGTGCATCGTAGGTAGTACCTGAGATAACAACCTCCAAATACAGTTTTTAATCTTTGGGGCTACATCCATCGACCAGATGTGTATCCAAAAGTTTTGTTCGTTTAAATTCTCATCTCCGGTTCCGCTGATACTAGTTCTATAACCACTTCGAACTGTATATACTCCTCGCACCTCGGGTCCCCAAAGCCATCCATCCTCCAATATTTGCCGGTTTCACGGGATTGCTAAAATTAGCCTCTGGTCGCGCTGATTAAAAGTTCTTTGGATCAGATTCCTGTTCCAGTTGCCGCTGTTCTCAATTAAATCTTTAACCATTCCTGTGGGGAGGCTGAAGTCGATGGGACTTGTAGGCTTGGGATTCATTTGGTCCGGAAGCCACGAGCTTTCCCAGATATGAGTTGTTGCGCCATCTCCCACTTTGCTTCTCAGACCTTTCAACAATAATTCCCTGCCTGCGAGTAAGCTTCTCCAAATATAAGACGGATTGTGGCCCAGAATTGCATCCTGAAAGGGGAGATGTGGGAAGTATCTCGCCTTTAGGATTTTTGCCATTAAAGAGTCAGGTTCTTTTACTATCCTCCATCCCTGTTTTGCTAAAAGGGCTAGATTAAAATCTTTGATATTCTTGAATCCCATACCACCCTGACACTTTGGCCTGCATAATTTTTTCCACTGTTGCCAATGGATACCAGAATTGAAATCTCCATTATTTCTCCACCAAAACCGATTTAACATTCTGTTAATCTCTTCATAAAATTGCTCTGTCATCTGAAATACACTCATGCTGAAGGTTGGAATGGATTGTAAAACGGCTTTGATTAAGATTTCTTTGCCTTCCCGGGAAAGGAATCTTTCTTTCCAGTTGTTAATTCGATTCCACATTCTTTCCTTTATGTGTCCGGAGGCTTGAGTTGTACTTCTTCCAACTGATATTGGTGTCCCAAGGTACATTCCCAGTTCCGTTACCTCCTCAACTCCAAACCTTGATACAATTTCTTATTTAACAGCAGGCGCAACCCCTTTGCTAAAGACCATAGACGACTTCTGGTAATTGATTTGCTGTCCAGATGCAATCTCGTAGTCTTTTAGACATTGTAAGATTATTTCAGCTTCCTGTGTTTTGGCTCTGAATAAAAGAAAGCTATCATCGATGCAAAACAGGTGAGAGACCCGAGGAGCAGATCTAGCGACCGAGCACCCATGGATCAATCCCATATTCTCTTTAGCTTGAAGAAGGGCCGAGAGTCATTCCGCACATATCAAAAATAGAAATGGAGAGAGTGGATCCCCTTGTTGTAAGCCTCTTGTCGGGTTAATAACTTTGCTGGTTCTCCCCCCATGTAAAATTTTGTAAGATACTGAGTTGACACACATCATCATCCAAGCTATCCATTTCTCTTGAAATCCCATTTTATGTAGCATGCTACTCAAAAAATCCCATTCCACTCGATCGTATACCTTACTCATGTCGAGTTTGAGAGCTGCCATATTCGATCCCTTTGCTATTTTTAACTTGTGAAGGCATTCATAGGCAACGATGATATTATCAGAAATAGCTCTTCCTGCCAGAAAAGCACTCTGATTGTCTGATATTACTTTTGGTAGGATCTTTTTGAATCGGTTGGCTAACATCTTTGAAAGAATTTTGAATAGGACATTGCAAAGGGCAATCGGACGAAGGTCGGTGACCTTTGTTGCCTCTTTCTTATTCAAAATGAGGACTATGAAGGTTTCATTCAAGGTAGCTGGCACCCTTGATGAGTTGAGGCATGATAAGCAAGTTGAAATTACATCAGTGCCAATAATATTCCAGAATCTCTAAAAGAACGCCAGATTCATCCCGTCTAGGCCAGGGCTCTTATCCGGGTGCATGGAAAAACAGGCTAGTCGCACTTCTTCCGCTGTGAATTTTCGCGTTAAAAAACATTGTCACTTTCTAATATTCTAGAACCGATTGAGTCCAGAATCTTATCTGCTGCACTTCCACTGCTTGAGAATATATTCATGAAGTACCTTTCCAACAGCTCCTCTAAGCCACCTCCCCATTTACATTTTGCTCCGTTCTCATCCTCTAGCTCGGTAATCAGATTATTCCGCTTTCGAGTTGACGCATACTCGTGGAAATACCGTGTGTTACAATCTCCTTCCCGAAGCCAGAATAATTTGGCCCTTTGCTTCCAAAAATCTTCTTGTTGGACCAAGGTTTTATTGAAATCCATTGTGACTTTCCTGAACATTTCTACTCCCGCACGATCTGATTGATGTCGTAGTTCATCAATAATTTTTCTTAATTCGCCAATCTTCCTGCTAAAGTTTCCTTGACACGTTTTACTCCATTTTTGTAGCGCTGTTGCGCACTCGGTAATTTTTGCATCAATTGAAGCTTCTGGTCTCCTGTTCCATGCCCTGTTGATTACTTCCCCGCACTGCTCATCTCGGAGCCATATATTCTCAAACCTGAACCTTCACGGGTAAACCGTTCTGATCCAAGCCTTAATTTCAAGATAGATAGCTGAGTGGTCGGAGCAAGAGGTGGTAATGTTGGTTAGCTTTGTGTTGGGAAATTCCTGTTTCCAATTTGAATTGATTAATCCCCTGTCGAGCCTTTCTCTGATCCATCTCCGCGTTCCCCTTCCCGTTTCCCAGGTGAAAGGATAACCGATCATGTTCACACTTGTTAACCCACAATCCTCAATTGTTGCACGGAAGCCTTCTAACAAATTTTCAGGGTGTCTGTTTCCTCCAACCTTCTCTGTTTGGCTTATTAAATCATTGAAGTCTCTTATACAGCACCATGGGAGATTGGTATTGAGTGCTAGTTCCTTTAGAATGTTCCAGGACTCTCGTCTTCTATTTCTCTCCGGACAACCATAGAAACCCGTAAGTCTCCACTTAACCACATTGCTTACTAAAACCGAGACATCTATGTAATTATCTGATGATCCATTGACCGTTACATTGTAGTTCTTCTTCCATAATAGGGCTAATCCACCTCCTTGCCCCCTCCTATCAACTGCAAAACATTCTTCGAATCCCAACTGGTTACTTAAGCTCCTTATTCGCTCTTTAGCCACCTTTGTTTCCATAAGGAAAAGAAACAACGGTTTGTGGACACGCACCAAGTCCTGTAGGACATTAACTGTATGTGAATTGCCCAATCCATGACAGTTCCAGCTGATGATACTCATGGCCCTTGACGGGCCTGATTCTCAGGTCCCGTCTCCTTTCCGTTGGTGAACTGAACGGTGCAGTTTCCGTTTACATCCATGCTCTTTATCACAACCCTCTTTCTCTTTGGGTCAATGCTAACTCCCTCTTCAGAATAGCCTGTCATATTTAACAATGGATTTGAAATTCCTTCAGAGAACCCGTAGACATTACGGCCTCTGCCCTGGCCTTCCTCCGATCCTCTCGAGTCTGCGTCGATGTCACTGTAAACGTCTTCAAATTCTTCCATTGGTTTTCGGATCCATGCTTTACCGCTCACCGAGGGTGGTTTTCTGAGCGTTGCGCGTAGGGCATTGCTGAACTTTCTCTCTATGGGGTTGTCCGGATTATCGAAAAGTGCATTGCAAAACTTATCTGTGTGTCCAATTATACCACAGTAGAAACAAAACTGAGGAAGCCTTTCGTACCTGTATGTTACCCAGAATTTGGGTCCTCCTCTTCTTTGTAGGAATTGGCCTTGTTTTAAGCTTCTGCGTATATCTACTGAGGCTTTGATCCGGAGAAAGCTTCTTCTTAGGCCTGTAAAATTCTTATGATCTGTTTCGATGAATATTTCGAGGTCGTTCCCTAGAGATTTACACGCTGCTTCCGTTTGAAAATCAATGGGGAGATCGTAAACTTGCACCCATATGATTAGGTTGTGAAGTTCAACTTGGGATGCCTGCTCAGAAGTTTTCAGCTCTTTGACAACCATTACGTTTTGATTAAACGTCCATGGTCCATCATTCAGGACTCTAGCCATGTCAAGGGCGTGGTAGAATTGAAATAAATACCTTCCCTCGATTTCAGTCTCGGTAGCCGTAACTCCTTTTACTAGGCGCCAGATTGCTGCTAACGTTGTCTGCATGGAATCGAAGTGTATCGTTCGAGCTGTTAGGAATTGTCCAATTACAAAAAACGATTGCTGCGCATTAACAGGTAAGGGATGGTCTTCGTCGAGGGTTATTCCGCCTTCATCATTATCTGTGATATTCATGTTGGCGTAGTCTGCGTCTAAGCTCATGGTAATAGTTTGGATATTCAGGGATTGTGAATAGGGCGAGATGTGTGTGAGAGGTTTAAACTGAGGTGCTGTGGTGGGCTAGGGTTTAGAGATTCCGATGGAGTGATGCTCAAGGAAACAGGGTTTAGGGTTTGTAACTTCTCATTCGAGAAGACTGAAAAAACTCCAGATGGAGAGACTTATGCAATCGTATCAGTAAGTATAACCGTCACTTCCTCTTTACAACTATCTTATTTTTATCTAATCTCAATCTTTTCTCTTCATCGATATCCCAACATTTATCCTTATTTCTATCCCCATAAACATACCAAACACCAAGGTTTTAAATAACTATAATTAATATTATAAAAATATATCTAAAGGTTTTCGTTTTTGCCATTGTTTGGTCCGTGAAATAGGAAAGAATATTTGTTTGGGTTTATGTTTTTGTAACTTTTTGTGATTGAATTTTTAGTTTAATTGGTTATCGTAACCTTTTAAATTACAGAATCGAAACTCAATAATCACATGGATTTTAATTTTGGATGTCTTGGTTTGAGAGGGTTTGATATAACTTAGGCTCAAACTAACTTTCATATAATATTTTTAAGAAGTATAATCAATAACGAATATTATATAGTATTATATTTGTATTTGTGAAATAAAAAAAGTGGGGTTGATAAATAGGTTCTTATTCGAAGTGGAATGTTCTTTTCTTCTGCCTCAGCGTCGGTTCGCCGCAATCTGAATTCATTTCATTAATCGCTGATTCAATTTTCGATTTATAATTCCGGGACACAAATTAGTTACACGCTTTTAAAAAAAAAAAACTTGAAGTACCTACTTCATCTCTCGTTTATTATTTGGTTTTAATTTGATAGGAGACTGGTACAAAGCTGTTATTCTCATAAGTAGTAATAAACTGACATCTGAATTTAACGTGTAACATATTTTATCGTTTTCTTTGTCACATAATTTTTTTTATGTGGAAACAATTAATGAAATTAAAAAAAAAAATATCTAAACTAAAATCTATTAAGTCTAAATTTCAAAATATCACCACTTGTTAATGAAATAATGGTGTTATTAAGTCTACATTTAAATTAGGGTAAATTTCAAATAAAACCTCTGTGGTTTCACTAATTTTTAGATAAAGGACTGCGGTTTACTTTTTGTCAAAACGATGATTGAGGTTTTCAACTTTAGCAAAATAAGGACTTTTTCGATTGATACTATTAAAATCACCCTTGACGACTTCAAAAATGACATATTTTAAGAACTACTAATATTCTAAGCAACTTTAATTCTTCAACTTTTTTATTTTGAGATTATTTAGATGAAGTTTAGTAAAGAGAGAGAAAGTTAATGTTTAGAGAGAGAAAGTTCCAAAAAAGATGATTTTCGAAAATCGAAAATGTAGTTCCATAGAAAATATGACATTGAAAAACTTTAATTCTTGAAAATTTTCATTTTCAGGTCGTTAAAGATGGTTTTAATAGCATTAATCCAAGTGCGAAACCTCAATCCTCGTTTTGACAAAAAGTAAACCACAGTCTTTTATTGGAAAATTAGTGAAACCACATTGGTTTTATTTGAAATTTACCCTTTAAATTAAGTGAAATTTTATTAATTAAAATAGATTAGAAGCCCAAACTCAACAATAGAGCAGTGATAAAACGACAAAATTTTAAATAGACAAAATGCAAATAGTAATTTAAGACTTTTTTTAAATTATAAAATAAAGAAAAGAAATGATTTCATATGGGTGAGAGAAGAAAATACAACATAAACATTTTGGACGTGTAACTTTTAATTTTGCACATTAATATAGATCACTTTATACATAACATCCCACGTATAGCTGGAAAAAAAAAGATCATTCAACGATGGCCAACAAAACACCTAAATAGTAAATACTTTCAATAACTTAAAATTAAAAAGTGTGAGCTATTGAATATGTAATTACCTAATAATATTTTTCCCTATCATCATCTATTCACTTTTCTCTCCTTATTTATTTTCAACTTTTCTCTCTATCTTTAAATTTAGCTCTATAACTTATCCCTTTATTTATCTGTAAATTTCTCTCTATATGTATTTTCTTATCACATTAAAAGTGCTTAGCTGCCTCATTGAAACATGAATGAGTAGTTAAGGTTGCCCGCTTAGGGGGGTTTCATTACTCTTTTTCAGACTCCTTTTTGCCTTCTCACTTCAAAAGGGTGAGTTTTAGGTGTTTGGTTAGTGACCCCGTGTTTGCCTTTTACATCTAAAAATCAGCATTAGATATTTGGTTAGTAATCGCATGTTTGCCTTTTACATCCGAAAATCAGCATTTTATAAAAGTAGAGAATCTCTGTTTTTTGGAAAAGCATCTTTTTCCTACAGCAAAAAGCAAACCGTAACAGCAACAGCAAATCGTAACAGCAAACAACAAACGCAACATCAAACAGTAGGTAAAACAAACGGGCCCTTAGTGTGCCATTGTGGACTCTCTTCCTCATTTCCTTAACTTCTTGTTGCGTGTTAGAATTTTATCCTTATGGTCTCTGTTAGGCTTGAATATGACCACAATTAAACAACATGTTAATAACAATTTGTGAGTGTTTTAGGCGAAATATTCCTAAATAAAGAGAACTTATAAGTGTTTTATGCAGATTTGTATTGATTAAGTCAAAGGGCTACCACACAGCCTGTTTTGCAACGAACCATGAGGAGAAGAGCAACTTTTGATCCAGCGGATCTCCGCTGCGTACCTGATGACGGATAACGACTGGACAAGTGGCAGGAGCGGCGTGGCAAAGGCAGCAGGTGAAGGAAAGGTAGAAAGCAACATGATGACAAGATGGATCACCACCTTGAGTGTTCAAGGGTCAAAATAGAATTAATCCTTTCCTAGTATCATTAGCTGTAGAAAAACAATCTTTTTGTAATATTTGGTGGTACGGCTCATATTTCTTCCTTTATATAGACGTAGTGGACGGAAGGAGAGCGGTACACCTTTTGACTCCATCAATGGAGGTTTGTGGAACTAACTCAGGCTGTTCACTCTATACCATGAGTGAGTAGTCATTTTGAATGGGTTTGGCCAGTTAGGGCCGGTTATGTAAGTCTGCTATTATCTTATTTATGAATGAATGGTGATATATTATGTTGTGCTTGATGAATCTTTAACTCCATTGCTTAAGGCATGTATGTTAGTGTTAGATGCATGATAGGAAACTGCTTTCATCTTCACGGAACTATTTGTCAAGCATTCAACCCCGAAACAGAGATGTTAGGAGGTTGTATCAAGGGTTTTCTTAATAGATATGTTGTTTCGATCGTAATGCAAGAAAGAACCAACTTTAGGGACGCTTAAGGTTGTAGTACGTCTTAGAATCTTAAGAACACACGAGAGTTGACTTAAGTGAGCATTAAAGCAGAGACCTTGACTTCACTTTGCGTCATTCATGAATAAATAGGGTGTTTAGAGACTGAAAGTAACCTGTTCCGCTGTGCTTAACCTGTTCTGCCTTTTTCCATCATCAAGTACTTCTTTTAATCAACTAAATCATTGACTTTGTTACTGTTTAAACAACATCTCTCAATTTAAAGAATACACACACCACAAACACCCTGTTCTACAAGGTATTTCTCATAAACTTTGGTCCTCAATCCCTGTGGATACGATACTTGACTTATCACTTTATTACTTGTATCTAGTACACTTGCTAGAGTCCATTCAGGAGACAACAAGTTTTTGGCGTTGTTGCCGGGGATTGAAAGCAACAAAGTTTATACGAACTTTTCTGTGAAACAAGGTGTTTTTAATCTGTTTGCTAAATAGTGTAGCCAGAAGGAATCTTTATCGGTTTATGCGCAGAGCTGGACCTCCTATTTTTCCTATCGATCTCAAATTGGAGAGAACTTGTAGACGAAACAGAGCGGGAGCTCGACTTACAAGATAAAGAGAACGACAAAGAGAGAGAAGAATGGCTGGAAGGGTACCACCCGAACAACCAGTTCAACCAAAACAAGAAGAAAAGGGAGAAAATAATAACCCTCCTGTCATGCGAATCGGAGATTATTCGAGACCAACTACTGAAGGACATTCATCATGCATCATATTGCCCAACGAATGGAACAACATGTTCGAGGTGAAAGCATCTATGATACAAATGTTGCAGGCAGCCGTACAGTTCAATGGATACCAGTCGTAAGATCCAAATGGGCATATTCTTGAGTTTATCACGTTGTGCAACACTTTCAGATCAAACAGAGGCGTTGCTGACGACATAATCTGACTAAAGCTGTTTCCTTTTTCTCTAAGAGATAAAGCGAAGAATTGGTTGAAAAACTTGCAACCAGGAACAATTACTACTTGGGAAGAAATGGCCAGCGCTTTCTTAATGAAATATTTCCCACCAAGGCAAGCCATTAAGCTCAGAAATGAGGTTTCCCATTTCGTCTAAGAAGAGGATGAATCCTTAGCCGAGGCATGGGAAAGGTACAAGGAATTACTAAGGAGAGTCCCCAATCATGGCATCCCTATGTGGATGCAAATGCAGAACTTTTACAATGGGGTAACCAACATTTATAAGATCCAGATCGAGTCCATAGCCAATGGAAACCCCGAAGATCTGGAACCACAAGCCTTGTACGACCTTATTGAGAGAGTAGTGAGCACAAGTTATAACTGGCACTCTGACAGAAGTGAGGGAAAAAGAGCGGGAAATGAAGATGTTGTGTCAAAATTGACAAGCCAGGTAGAACAGCTTGCTAGACAGCTCGGTAAGATAAATGTGTCCTCGATCCACAACGAACCACCATTCAATGACATTTGTGATTTTTATGGAGGCCTTCATTTTAGCATCAACTGTCCCGGAGTTAAGCCGGGAAAGGGTGGACAGGCAGAATGTGATTATGTAGGGTATAATCAGAGGAATCCACCTAACCCGTATTCTAACACATATAACCCTGCAATAAGAAATCATCCGAATTTCGGATGGATAGGCCAACCCAATCAGCAGGAACAACCGAGATATCAACAACAGCAAGGAGGACACTACTAGAGGCAACCTCAGCAGCATTATAAACAACCTGTTCCACCAAAGGAAGATATAGAGCCAGATATGAAGACGATGATGATGCAGTTTATGAAACATACACAAGCATCAATTAAAAATCTGGAAACACAAGTCCACCAATTAGTTGCATCTACATCAAAAGGGAAGGGAATAATGCCAAGCAACATAGAGCCAAATCTAAAGGGCGATGTCATGGCAATCACCCTTGAGATCTGGTAAGCAAACTCAACCCCTTATATCTACTGATGAAAATGCTGAATGCGCATAGAAATCCAAAGAAACTGAAGGAAAGTAGGAACAGACTGTTCCTAGTCAAGAAGAAACCATGAAGACAAAATCTACCAGTGAGTAGGATCAGGGGGAAGCGGAAAGATGTATAAGCCACCTCCGCCTTATGTTCCGCCTGTGCCATATCCAACGCGGTTGGTCAACAAAAAGCTGGAAGAACAGAATTCTAAGGTGTTAGACACCTTAAGGAAATTGCACATCAACATTCCGTTCGTAGAAGCACTGGCACAGATGCCGTCGTATGCGAAGTTCTTGAAAGATCTCCTGTCAAACAAAAAGAAGCTGGAGAACATATCGATGATCCAACTCAACAGAGATTGTTCTTCAATACTCCAAAACAAGCAGCAGCTACCTAAAAAGCTAAAAGATCCAGGGAGTTTTTCTATTCCTTGTTCAATTGGAAAGCTAAATATTGAAAATGCACCATACGACCTAGGAGCTAACATAAACCTAATGCCTTATTCTGTATATGCTAAACCTGGATTATGAGAACCCCAGCCTACTCGTATGTCAATTCAGTTGGCCGGTCGATCAGTTTGTTACCCTAGGGGAGTGGTGGAAGATGTGTTGGTCAAAGTAGGAAAATTCATATTGCCTGTTGATTTTATCATAATGGACATAGACGAAGACCTGCATGTTCCTATTATCCTAGGTCAACCGTTTTAGCCACGGGTAGAGCATTGATAGACGTGGGAGAGGGACAACTATTCTTAAGGATTAATGGGGAGGAAGTCATTTTCAAAATGAACGAGGCAATAAGACGAGCTAACAATAATGATGACACATGCTGTTTCTTGGATAAGTTTCAAAGTCTTTCTACCTTGCAGGAACATGACACTCTGGAGACTCTATTGGGAGAAGAAGTGAACTTATGTGAAGGAACAGGTTGTTCCATTGAATCCAACTTACCTACACCTCCTTTCGATCCTACTGTTCCTACTCATCAAGAACCATCGGAGATACCAACTGTGCCAGTGTCTAAACCAGAATTGAAACTATTACCTGCACACCTCGAGTATGCCTTCCTGGAACCACCTAGCGGGATTCCAGTTATTATATCCTCAAAGTTAACTCCTGATCATAAAGCGCAACTCATGGAAGTTCTGCGAAGGAACAAGGATGCAATCGCATGGAAAATTGATGATATCAAAGGTATCAGTCCTGCAGTATGTGTCCACAGAATCTTGATGGAGAAGGAGCACAAGCCATCTGTCTAGCCGCAGTGCAGACTGAACCCCCACATGAAGGAGGTTGGGCGAAAGGAGGTGATCAAGCTTCTGGATGCCGACATTATTTACCCAATTTCTGATAGTGTGTGGACCAGCCCTGTTCACGTTGTACCAAAGAAAGGAGGAACAACCGTAGTACTCAACGAGAAAGACGAGTTGGTGCCCACGAGAACAATAACAGGATGGCGAGTTTGTGTGGATTACAGAAAGCTCAACGAAGCCACAAGGAAGGATCACTTTCCTTTGCCCTTCATTGACCAGATGTTAGAACGGTTAGCAGGGTATGCATTCTATTGTTTCCTTGACGGTTACTCGGGGTACAATCAGATTACGATTCACTATGAGGATCAGGAAAAGACAACGTTCACATGTCCATACGGGACCTATGCCTATATGCGCATGCCGTTCGGACTGTGCAATGCTCCAGCCACGTTTCAAAGATGCATGATGTCTATATTTCATGACATGGTGGAGCGCACCGTTGAAATATTCATGGACGACTTCTCTGTTTATGGAAACTCTTTTGAGAGCTGTTTAAACAACCTCGAAGCCGTGCTTGTGCGATGCAAGGAGACCCACTTGGTCTTGAATTAGGAGAAATGCCACAGGTGGAGTTGTTCTTGGGCATAAAATTTCAGAAAAGGGGATGGAAGTGGACAAAGAGAAGGTGGAAGTGATAGAAAAGCTGGCTGTTTCGGCTAATGTAAAAGATGTGCGAAGTTTTCTGGGGCACGCAGGGTTTTACCGCAGGTTTATCAAAGATTTTTCAAAGATTGCGCTGCCCTTGTCAGCATTACTTCACAAGGATGCAGAATTTTCTTTTGATGCAAGCTGTTTAAAGGCGTTCGAACTGTTGAAAGGCAAGCTGATCAACTCGCGTATACTAGCAGGACCCGACTGGGAACAACCTTTTGAGATGATGTGTGACGTAAGCGATACATGTGTAGGAGCTATTCTGGGGCAGAGGGTTGAGAAGAAATTTCGGCCTATCTATTATGCAAGCAAAACATTAACCGAGACCCAGCAGAATTACACCACGACGGAAAAAGAGCTCCTCGCAGTTGTGTATGCTTTCGACAAATTTCGCCCTTACTTAGTGCTATCAAAAGTCATATTCACACAGACCATGCTGCACTGCGCTACCTGTTCGCCAAGAAGGATGCAAAACCAAGGCTAATACGGTGGTTGCTTTTACTTCAAGAGTTCGATCTCGAAATTAAGGATAAGAAGGGAACGGAAAATGTAGCAGCTGATCATTTGTTAAGGATTCCTCACCAGAGCAACCAAGAACAACCTGAGATTTTGGAGAGTTTTCCAGACGAATGTCTTTATATTGCACAGCCTGCTCCGTGGTTTGCTGACATTGCCAATTATCTAGCCAGTTCACTTAAGCCTCACAACCTGTCCACTAATCAAAGGAGGAAGTTCTATACTGAAATTAAATATTATTTCTGGGAGGACCCCTATCTTTTCAGGTTGTGAGCCGACCAAATTATTCGAAGATGTATATCTCAAGAGGAGGGACAGGCTGTTCTAAGCCATTATCATGACCGAAAAGCTGGAGGACACCATAGCGCTAGCAGAACTGCAGTAAAAGTACTTCAATCAGGTTTTTTCTGGCCAACACTTTTTAAAGATGCCAATCTGTTCGTTCGCACTTGCAATGAGTGCCAACGAACATGCAATATCTCAGCTAGAAATGCCATGCCCCTCAATAACATAGTTGTTTGTGAAATTTTTGATATATGGGGCATAGATTTTATGGGTCCATTCCCTACATCTTTTGGGCATAAATATATCTTGGTAGCTGTTGATTATGTGAGCAAGTGGGTTGAAGCAATGGCTTGTCCCACCAATGATGCCCGTGTGGTTGTAAAATTCCTGAAAAGGCTGTTTGCCAGATTCGGTGTCCCACGAGCGATCATTAGTGATCAAGGAACCCACTTTTGCAATGCCAAATTTGAGAAGCTGATGGGCAAGCTTGGAGTCTCTCATAGAATTGCCACACCTTACCATCCACAAACAAGTGGATAGGTGGAGATTTCCAATCGTGAAATCAAAAGAATTTTAGAAAAAACTGTTGGCAGTTCTAGGAGAGACTGGGCAAACAAGCTTGATGATGCTCTTTGGGCATATAAGACGGCTTATAAAACACCAATCAGAATGTCTCCGTTTAGATTGCTGTACAGCAAGTCTTGTCACTTGCTGGTTGAAATGGAACATAGGGCCTTTTGGGCGTTAACTTTCTTAAATTTTGAGCAACAGGCTGTGGGAGACCAACGAAGGCTTCAACTCTATGACATGGAGGAGTTCAGGCTGTTTTCATATGAGAATGCGGTGAATTACAAAGATAAGACCAAGATGTAGCACGATAGAAAAATCCAGATAAAGACATTTCACGAAGGACAAAGAGTTCTCTTGTGCAATTCGAGACTCAGGTTGTTTCCTAGGAAGCTTAAATCAAGATGGACAGGACCTTATCTGGTGAACAAGGTGTTTGGTCATGGTGCAGTTGAAATTGGCAAGGAGGGTCAGGAACCTTTTAAGGTGAATGGGCAAAGATTGAAACCCTATCCAGAGAACGATCACACAAGGAAGATCGATACAATTCACTTCCAAGACCCCCCAAGCCAGTAGAAGCACAAACAGGGTGTTCGCTACAAACACCAATTGTAGCACAAGTAACTTTGCATTTTAAATTAGTTTGCATTTCAAATTTTGTTAAATTTTGTTAAAGGTAGTTTAGATCCATTTTGTGTCGTGCAATGGTCCGTATTATGTGTCTCCGGTGCAAGCAAAGATGTAAAACTTACACCTTTCCACAAGGGTTAAGTTTTACATTTTTACCTATTCAATTAGGGGGATGATGTACCTTTCTGTGGAAAGGCTATCCTTAGAAACTGGGAGGCGAACTAAAAGTCTGAAAAAGTGAAATGTCTCATCATAGGTCACTAGGTACTTCTTTCACATGCTCTCCTTTCCTCGATACAATCCAACGGATAGGCGAGTCATAAATTCATTTTGAAGCGTGACCGTTCGTCGCCCTAGGGCCTCTACAGAGAAACGCGCCTTTTGCCAACCACTTGTCCAGGTGGCGTCCGTTGGACCGCTCTCATAAAGGCGGGTTGGCAACAGGACGTTTCATTTCCTCTCCCTACTTAAGGAGATCGGCCAAAAATACGGCCCCTCGTTCGACTTGTATTATTTTCACACTTTTATTTCTCGGTTCACCACATGCTCTGCGCTCTTTATCATTGGGAAACCCTATTTAGACTTGAGCGTAGGATAAGAACTCGGGGATCTGACAAGCAGGTAAAAATTGAAGGATCAACGAAGAAAGAAAAGGCTAAGGGCAAAATGACGGGAACAAGCACAGTTGCTTTCATTCCTGATGAAAAATTGGTGAAAAAGCTGTCTCAGTTCAAAGATGCAGCAGTGCAGACATACTACAAGGAACTTGCGCAACTTGAATTCGGGCCTGTGAGAAAAGTTTGCTGGGAGACCTTGAAGAAACTCAAACTTGACGTACATGTGCGGAAACTCATGGAGGCAGGCCATTTCGGCTGTTTCTTTGAAATAATGGAGCCGGCCTATAAAGAACTCACGTTGGAATTCCTGGCTACGTTTAAGCACCATCCCGAGATCACAGACCCGGACGAGGAAGGCAAGCTTAGTTTTAGACTAATGACTCACACCCAACGGCCTTCATTGAATATGTTCAACAGTCTATTGGGTGCCACGGATGACAATGACCTTGAGTCGGAAAGTTACAAGGAGGCGTTCACTCAAACCCCTGATGTATTTGACCCACAAGCTTTCTGGCAATCTATTTCGAACCAGTCGAGGTATGACGGTAGTGCTTCTAAGGCGTTGAATATTGATGACTATGCCGTCCGGTACCTCCATAAACTGGTCTCTGGCACCATCTTTGCCCGCGAAAACCAGGCTACTGTTCCCCATGCCGACCTTACGGCTTTGTG